>NW_028256938.1:0-9196 GCF_035046125.1 Drosophila serrata | reverse complement strand
TCGGATAGTTTTCTTAAACTGAACTACTTTCTACATTTCTCCTTAACACATAACTTTTTTGAACACTTGGAAAGTAACCGTTTTTCCTTCATAATATAAATGTGTGAGAAATAAAAACGTATTTGACTAAATAAACGATCTCATTTGTTTTTGTGTATATTCTGTTAGGAACCACCACCACCACCACCACCACCCCCCTCCACTAAAGAATTGAAACATTTAGATTACCCTCCCCTTAACTTTATACAAGTTAGAAGCACCATACTTCAGATATTCACGCACACTTTCCCATCTAATGCTCGCTAAAGAGGGGGAAGTTCTCGAAGTTCTCACAAGATCACTGAAGACAGATTACACTAACATATATCATCTACAACTCTATTTGAATCAACAAAACGGACACGCATAATAAAACAACTTCCCCCCCCCCCTCCTCCTCCTCCTCCTAATACTCAACCTAAATATCGTTTTACAAATTCGTACGCATCACAAAACACTCCCTCTCTCACACTCCTACACTCCCTATTCGGCTAAAGATCACTCTAAACAACCACACATTTTTACGCATGAGAAAACACCCCTCACACACACACACCTTTGGAGTGAGAAAAAAACAAGACAAGACAAGACATGACAAAACACCTCACCCACTTTCACCATTTCTTTGGGGTGATCCTCACCCTCCCACACCCTTTCTAACTTAATTAAGTGACCTTTTTATGCTAATTAGGTCATTAAGACACCTGTGTGCAACCATACGTGACTTTTTAGGGTCACCCCCACACCCTTTATAACTTAATTAAGTGACCTTTTTATGCTAATTAGGTCATTAAGACACCTGTGTGCAGCCATGCGTGACTAATTAGGGTCACCCCCACCCCCTTTTTTGACATTGATTAATTACTTTTGAGCCAGGATCCGTATTAACCTTACTACTAACGCTCCTGTGTTAGTCGTTTGGCGCTTAACTAATCTGCATAATTTAAGCTTTTTAAAAAATCCAATTTTTTTAGATTTCCACAATTTTAATGATGTAATTAATGATGATTAATTTCAATTCGGAAACCGCTACTGTGTTAGTTGTTTGGCGCTTAACAAATCTGCATACTAATTTAACTTTTTAAGAAATCCAATTTTTTTTTAGATTTTCCACAATTTTAATGATGTAATTAATGATGATTAATTTCAATTCGGAAACCGCTCATGTGTTAGTTGTTTGGCGCTTAACTAATCTGCATAATTTAACTTTTTAAGAAATCCAATTTTTTTAGATTTCCACAATTTTAATAATGTAATTAATGATGATTAATTTCAATTGGGAAACCTCACATGTGTTAGTTGTTCGGCTCTTAAAAAATCTGCATACTAAATTTAGCTTTTTAAGAAATCCAATTTTTTTTAGATTTTTCACAATTTTAATGATGTAATTAATGATGATTAATTTCCATTGCGGAAACCGCTCCTGTGTGAGTTATTTGGCGCTTAACAAATCTGAATACTAAATTTAACTTTTTAAGAAATCCAATTTTTTTTAGATTTTCTACAATTTGAATGATGTAATTAATGATGATTAATTTCAATGCGGAAACCGCTCCAGTGTGAGTTATTTGGCGCTTAACTAATCTGCATAATTTACCTTTTTAAGAAATCCAATTTTTTTTAGATTTCCTACAATTTGAATGATGTAATTAATGATGATTAATTTCAATTCGGAAACCGCTCCTGTGTTAGTCGTTTGGCGCTTAACTAATCTGCATAATTTAACTTTTTAAGAAATCCATTTATTTTTTTAGGTTTCAACAATTTGAATGATGTAATTAATGATGATTAATTTCAATTGGGAAACCGCACATGTGTTAGTTGTTTGGCTCTTAAAAAAATCTGCATACTAAATTTAGCTTTTTAAGAAATCCTTTTTTTTTTAGATTTCCACAATTTTAATGATTTAATTAATGATGATTAATTTCAATTCGGAAACCGCACATGTGTTAGTTGTTTGGCTCTTAACAAATCTGCATACTAAATTTAGCTTTTTAAGAAATCCAAATTTTTTTAGATTTTTCACAATTTGAATGATGTAATTAATGATGATTAATTTCAATTCGGAAACCGCTCCTGTGTTAGTTGTTTGGCGCTTAACTAATCTGCATAATTTAACTTTTTAAGAAACCCAATTTTTTTAGATTTTCACAATTTTAATAATGTAATTAATGATGATTAATTTCAATTGGGAAACCTCACATGTGTAAGTTTTTCGGCTCTTAAAAAATCTGCATACTAAATTTAGCTTTTTAAAAAATCCAATTTTTTTTTAGATTTTTCACAATTTAAATGATGTAATTAATGATGATTAATTTCAATTCGGAAACCGCACATGTGTTAGTTGTTTGGCGCTTAACAAATCTGAATACTAAATTTAACTTTTTAAGAAATCCAATTTTTTTTAGATTTCTTACAATTTGAATGATGTAATTAATGATGATTAATTTCAATTCGGAAACCGCTCCTGTGTTAGTCGTTTGGCGCTTAACTAATCTGCATAATTTAACTTTTTAAGAAATCCAATTTTTTTTAGATTTTCACAATTTTAATAATGTAATTAATGATGATTAATTTCAATTGGGAAACCTCACATGTGTAAGTTTTTCGGCTCTTAAAAAATCTGCATACTAAATTTAGCTTTTTAAGAAATCCAATTTTTTTTTAGATTTTTCACAATTTTAATGATGTAATTAATGATGATTAATTTCAATGCGGAAACCGCTCCTGTGTTAGTTGTTTGGCGCTTAACAAATCTGCATACTAAATTTAACTTTTTAAGAAATCAAATTTTTTTTAGATTTTTCACAATTTGAATGATGTAATTAATGATGATTAATTTCAATTCGGAAACCGCTCCTGTGTTAGTCGTTTGGCGCTTAACTAATCTGCATAATTTAACTTTTTAAGAAATCCATTTTTTTTTAGATTTCAACAATTTTAATAATGTAATTAATGATGATTAATTTCAATTGGGAAACCTCACATGTGTTAGTTGTTCGGCTCTTAAAAAATCTGCATACTAAATTTAGCTTTTTAAGAAATCCAATTTTTTTTTAGATTTTCCACAATTTTAATGATGTAATTAATGATGATTAATTTCAATTCGGAAACCGCTCCTGTGTTAGTTGTTTGGCGCTTAACAAATCTGCATACTAAATTTAGCTTTTTAAGAAATCCAATTTTTTTTTAGATTTTTCACAATTTGAATGATGTAATTAATGATGATTAATTTCAATTCGGAAACCGCTCCTGTGTTAGTCGTTTGGCGCTTAACTAATCTGCATAATTTAACTTTTTAAGAAATCCAATTTTTTTAGATTTCCACAATTTTAATGATGTAATTAATGATGATTAATTTCAATTGGGAAACCTCACATGTGTTAGTTGTTTGGCTCTTAAAAAATCTGCATACTAAATTTAGCTTTTTAAAAATCCATTTTTTTTTAGATTTTCACAATTTTAATGATGTAATTAATGATGATTAATTTCAATTCGGAAACCGCACATGTGTTAGTTATTTGGCGCTTAACAAATCTGCATACTGAATTTAGCCTTGTAAGAAATCCAATTTTTTTTTTAGATTTTTCACAATTTGAATGATGTAATTAATGATGATTAATTTCAATTCGGAAACCGCTCATGTGTTAGTCGTTTGGCGCTTAACTAATCTGCATAATTTAACTTTTTAAGAAATCCAATTTTTTTAGATTTTCACAATTTTAATAATGTAATTAATGATGATTAATTTCAATTGGGAAACCTCACATGTGTTAGTTGTTCGGCTCTTAAAAAATCTGCATACTAAATTTAGCTTTTTAAGAAATCCATTTTTTTTAGATTTTCACAATTTTAATGATGTAATTAATGATGATTAATTTCAATTCGGAAACCGCTCCTGTGTTAGTCGCTTGGCGCTTAACAAATCTGCATAATTTAACTTTTTAAGAAATCCAATTTTTTTAGATTTCCACAATTTTAATGATGTAATTAATGATGATTAATTTCAATTCGGAAACCGCACATGTGTTAGTTGTTTGGCGCTTAAAAAATCTGCATACTAAATTTAGCTTTTTAAGAAATCCATTTATTTTTAGATTTCCACAATTTTAATGATTTAATTAATGATGATTAATTTCAATTCGGAAACCGCACATGTGTTAGTTGTTTGGCTCTTAACAAATCTGCATACTAAATTTAGCTTTTTAAGAAATCCAATTTTTTTTTAGATTTTTCACAATTTGAATGATGTAATTAATGATGATTAATTTCAATTCGGAAACCGCTCCTGTGTTAGTCGTTTGGCGCTTAACTAATCTGCATAATTTCAGTTTTTAAGAAACCCAATTTTTTTAGATTTCCACAATTTGAATGCTGTAATTAATGATGATTAATTTCAATGTGGAAACCGCTGCTGTGTGAGTTATTTGGCGCTGAACAAATCTGCATAATTTAACTTTTTAAGAAATCCAATTTTTTTTTAGATTTCCACAATTTTAATGATGTAATTAATGATGATTAATTTCAATTCGGAAAACGCACATGTGTTAGTTGTTTGGCGCTTAACTAATCTGCATAATTTAACTTTTTAAGAAATCCAATTTTTTTAGATTTCCACAATTTTAATAATGTAATTAATGATGATTAATTTCAATTGGGAAACCTCACATGTGTTAGTTGTTCGGCTCTTAAAAAATCTGCATACTAAATTTAGCTTTTTAAGAAATCCAATTTTTTTTAGATTTTTCACAATTTGAATGATGTAATTAATGATGATTAATTTCAATGCGGAAACCGCTCCTGTGTGAGTTATTTGGCGCTTAACAAATCTGCATACTAAATTTAGCTTTTTAAGAAATCAAATTTTTTTTAGATTTTTCACAATTTGAATGCTGTAATTAATGATGATTAATTTCAATGCGGAAACCGCTCCAGTGTGAGTTATTTGGCGCTTAACTAATCTGCATAATTTACCTTTTTAAGAAATCCATTTTTTTTTAGATTTCCACAATTTTAATGATGTAATTAATGGTGATTAATTTCAATTCGGAAACCGCTCCTGTGTTAGTCGCTTGGCGCTTAACTAATCTGCATAATTTAACTTTTTAAGAAATCCAAGTTTTTTAGGTTTCTACAATTTGAATGATGTAATTAATGATGATTAATTTCAATTGGGAAGCCGCACATGTGTTAGTTGTTTGGCTCTTAAAAAATCTGCATACTAAATTTAGCTTTTTAAGAAATCCATTTTTTTTTAGATTTCCACAATTTTAATGATTTAATTAATGGTGATTAATTTCAATTCGGAAGCCGGACATGTGTTAGTTGTTTGGCTCTTAACAAATCTGCATACTAAATTTAGCTTATTAAGAAATCAAATTTTTTTTTAGATTTTTCACAATTTGAATGATGTAATTAATGATGATTAATTTCAATTCGGAAACCGCTCCTGTGTTAGTCGTTTGGCGCTTAACTAATCTGCATAATTTCACTTTTTAAGAAACCCAATTTTTTTAGATTTTTACAATTTTAATGATGTAATTAATGATGATTAATTTCAATTGGGAAACCTCACATGTGTTAGTTGTTCGGCTCTTAAAAAATCTGCATACTAAATTCAGCTTTTTAAAAATCCATTTTTTTTTTAGATTTTCACAATTTTAATGATGTAATTAATGATGATTAATTTCAATTCGGAAGCCGCACATGTGTTAGTTGTTTGGCTCTTAACAAATCTGCATACTAAATTTAGCTTATTAAGAAATCAATTTATTTTTTAGATTTTTCACAATGTGAATGATGTAATTAATGATGATTAATTTCAATTCGGAAACCGCTCATGTGTTAGTTATTTGGCGCTTAACAAATCTGCATACTAAATTTAGCTTTTTAAGAAATCAATTTTTTTTTTAGATTTTTCACAATTTGAATGATGTAATTAATGATGATTAATTTCAATTCGGAAACCGCTCATGTGTTAGTCGTTTGGCGCTTAACTAATCTGCATAATTTAACTTTTTAAGAAATCCAATTTTTTTAGATTTCCACAATTTTAATAATGTAATTAATGATGATTAATTTCAATTCGGAAAACGCTCCTGTGTGAGTTATCTGCATACTAAATTTAACTTTTTAAGAAATCAAATTTTTTTAGATTTTTCACAATTTGAATGCTGTAATTAATTATGATTAATTTCAATGCGGAAACCGCTCCAGTGTGAGTTATTTGGCGCTTAACTAATCTGCATAATTTACCTTTTTAAGAAATCCATTTTTTTTTAGATTTCCACAATTTTAATGATGTAATTAATGGTGATTAATTTCAATTCGGAAACCGTTCCTGTGTTTGTCGCTTGGCGCTTAACTAATCTGCATAATTTAGCTTTTTAAGAAATTCAATTTTTTTAGGTTTCCACAATTTGAATGATGTAATTAATGATGATTAATTTCAATTCGGAAGCCGCACATGTGTTAGTTGTTTGGCTCTTAAAAAATCTGCATACTAAATTTAGCTTTTTTAGAAATCCATTTTTTTTTAGATTTCCACAATTTTAATGATGTAATTAATGGTGATTAATTTCAATTCGGAAGCCGGACATGTGTTAGTTGTTTGGCTCTTAACAAATCTCCATACTAAATTTAGCTTATTAAGAAATCAATTTTTTTTTTAGATTTTTCACAATTTGAATGATGTAATTAATGATGATTAATTTCAATTCGAAAACCGCTCATGTGTTAGTCGTTTTGCGCTTAACTAATCTGCATAATTTCAGTTTTTAAGAAACCCAATTTTTTTAGATTTCCACAATTTGAATGCTGTAATTAATGATGATTAATTTCAATTGGGAAACCTCACATGTGTTATTTGTTCGGCTCTTAAAAGATCTGCATACTAAATTCAGCTTTTTAAACAATCCATTTTTTTTAGATTTTTCACAATTTTAATGATGTAATTAATGATGATTAATTTCAATTTGGAAGGCGGACATGTGTTAGTTGTTTGGCTCTTAACAAATCTGCATACTAAATTTAGCTTATTAAGAAATCAATTTTTTTTTAGATTTTTCACAATTTGAATGATGTAATTAATGATGATTAATTTCAATTCGGAAAACGCTCCTGTGTGAGTTATCTGCATACTAAATTTAACTTTTTAAGAAATCAAATTTTTTTTAGATTTTTCACAATTTGAATGCTGTAATTAATTATGATTAATTTCAATGCGGAAACCGCTCCAGTGTGAGTTATTTGGCGCTTAACTAATCTGCATAATTTACCTTTTTAAGAAATCCATTTTTTTTTAGATTTCCACAATTTTAATGATGTAATTAATGGTGATTAATTTCAATTCGGAAACCGCTCCTGTGTTTGTCGCTTGGCGCTTAACTAATCTGCATAATTTAACTTTTTAAGAAATCCAATTTTTTTAGGTTTCCACAATTTGAATGATGTAATTAATGATGATTAATTTCAATTCGGAAACCGCACATGTGTTAGTTGTTTGGCTCTTAAAAAATCTGCATACTAAATTAAGCTTTTTTAGAAATCCATTTTTTTTTAGATTTCCACAATTTTAATGATGTAATTAATGGTGATTAATTTCAATTCGGAAGCCGGACATGTGTTAGTTGTTTGGCTCTTAACAAATCTCCATACTAAATTTAGCTTATTAAGAAATCAATTTTTTTTTAGATTTTTCACAATTTGAATGATGTAATTAATGATGATTAATTTCAATTCGGAAACCGCTCCTGTGTTAGTCGTTTGGCGCTTAACTAATCTGCATAATTTCAGTTTTTAAGAAACCCAATTTTTTTAGATTTCCACAATTTGAATGCTGTAATTAATGATGATTAATTTCAATTGGGAAACCTCACATGTGTTATTTGTTCGGCTCTTAAAAAATCTGCATACTAAATTCAGCTTTTTAAACAATCCATTTTTTTTTTAGATTTCCACAATTTTAATGATGTAATTAATGGTGATTAATTTCAATTCGGAAGCCGCACATGTGTTAGTTGTTTGGCTCTTAACAAATCTGCATACTAAATTTAGCTTATTAAGAAATCAATTTTTTTTTTAGATTTTTCACAATTTGAATGATGTAATTAATGATGATTAATTTCAATTCGGAAACCGCTCATGTGTTAGTCGTTTGGCGCTTAACTAATCTGCATAATTTAACTTTTTAAGAAATCAAATTTTTTTAGATTTTCACAATTTTAATAATGTAATTAATGATGATTAATTTCAATTGGGAAACCTCACATATGTTATTTGTTCGGCTCTTAAAAAATCTGCATACTAAATTCAGCTTTTTAAACAATCCATTTTTTTTTAGATTTCCACAATTTTAATGATGTAATTAATGGTGATTAATTTCAATTCGGAAACCGCTCCTGTGTTAGTCGCTTGGCGCTTAACTAATCTGCATAATTTAACTTTTTAAGAAATCCAAGTTTTTTAGGTTTCCACAATTTGAATGATGTAATTAATGATGATTAATTTCAATTCGGAAACCGCTCATGTGTTAGTTGTTTGGCTCTTAACAAATCTCCATACTAAATTTAGCTTATTAAGAAATCAATTTTTTTTTTAGATTTTTCACAATTTGAATGATGTAATTAATGATGATTAATTTCAATTCGGAAACCGCTCCTGTGTTAGTCGTTTGGCGCTTAACTAATCTGCATAATTTAACTTTTTAAGAAATCCAATTTTTTTAGGTTTCCACAATTTTAATGATGTAATTAATGATGATTAATTTCAATTCGGAAGCCGCACATGTGTTAGTTGTTCGGCTCTTAAAAAATCTGCATACTAAATTTAGCTTTTTAAGAAATTCATTTATTTTTAGATTTCCACAATTTTAATGATTTAATTAATGGTGATTAATTTCAATTCGGAAGCCGGACATGTGTTAGTTGTTTGGCTCTTAACAAATCTGCGTACTAAATTTAGCTTATTAAGAAATCAATTTTTTTTTTAGATATTTCACAATTTGAATGATGTAATTAATGATGATTAATTTCAATTCGGAAACCGCTCATGTGTTAGTTGTTTGGCTCTTAACAAATCTCCATACTAAATTTAGCTTATTAAGAAATCAATTTTTTTTTTAGAGTTTTCACAATTTGAATGATGTAATTAATGATGA
>NW_028256937.1:0-10604 GCF_035046125.1 Drosophila serrata | reverse complement strand
ATTTTGACAATAGTGGTGAGTATGGAACCACCCAACGATTGTCTACCTCAATATCACCAATTCTCATGTTTAAAGTTGCCGAAGTCCCGCCATCTTCAGTTGACCGTCTCCTATACAGAGGATATCCATCGTCCCCTGTTACGGTGTTGGCTGTAAATGCTCGAGGATATCGCTTGGAACACTTCCCGTCTACCATTCATGGTGAACATGGGTTGAGGGTATCATAAGGGCCATGGATCATATTCTTGATGACAACTTCATGCAAATCCGTATCAACCTCGGCCCGTGGAATCTCAGCGCATATAACATCGTCGATTTCGTCTGGAGTAATTTTATCATACAGCCAAATCAGTATGTGCACATGCGGCAATCCTCTCTTCTGTCATTCTACTGAATACATCCAGCACCGCACAGATCCAAAAACTCCATGTTCCACAATGAAATCCATCAGTGACTTGAGCTTTTGTCTGAAAACACGGGCTGTGCTGTCATGCCTATCCCTATATGATTGTCCAGGAAATAACAGCTGTACTATCTCGTCCCAAGCTGGATTGCATGTGAAGGTGATAAATAAATCTGGACGGCCGTAGCAACAAACATATGCCATGGCATCTTGAGCATATTCATTCATGTGGCGTGGACTACCTATGTATGAGGATGGCAAAATCGTAAGCTTTCCAACGTTGGTTGTATTACGGTAATTCATCACAGCATCCCACAAATGGATATATTCCTCGGACCGAAGTTTCGTCTGATTCAATCGAAGGAGCCTGACAGTATATGCAGACCTGATGCATCCGGCCAATAACGACATTGCTATTCGAGCTGTAATCAACAGTTGGATTATATCTGAATGCAAGACGATTGTATTGCAGGTTTTGATCTGCTGCAAGCTGTAAACGCGCTTCAGCTACCCTTTCCCTGTCACGTTCATTATTTTGAGAGTGAATCAAATCGATTGCTCCAGAACGCGACTGCCTAACTCTCAATCGGTTTCTCTCAAGCCTATCTGCTCGTCTTTCTGCTGATTCCTAGTTGTGCATCTGCATTGCTTTCAGCCGCTCAGTCTCTCGGATGGAGGCCCGTTCTTCGTCAGTCATATTCGTAATCTTACGTCTGTTTGCTTCTGTATTGCGAGTACGACGACCCAAACTCGACTTCTTGGATGGCATTACTTCGTTTCTTACTGAACCTGAACAAAAAAATAAAATTTGTATCTCCAGTTTCTTCTTTCAATATGTTTTGAATGTTTGACAGGAAATGCTTTGATTCAGCTGGCTACCTGTAGAGGGCGCAGCAGTAGGGGCACGGGGAAACGCGAAAAAAAATTGATATATTCGCAACCGCAGATAAGCTATCAACATCAAAAGTAGACAATAACCGAGCTGGAACCTCAACGCATGTTGTGTAAAAATTTGGGCTTAAACGGTTCAGAACTTTTCAAGTCTATGAAGGATCTAGACACGAACAGAGCATTTTTATATATATAGATTAATTTCCTTATTGCCATGGACCCCATTACTTAATGCTGTTCAAGAATATATATGATTTATAGGATCGGAAATGGCTCCTTCACTGATAAAAATTATATTTTCCTCTACGATTCCTGAAACCGAAATTTTTATTTCATAATTGCTTTAGTATTTTTTGGGAAAGTCAAAAATTAAAATCGCATAATTTTGTCTAAAATGCATTAATTTCAACTCGGAAACCACTCCTTTGTTAGTTGTTCGGCGCTTAACAAATCTGCATACTAAATTGAACTTTTTTAGAAATCCAATTTTTTTTTTTAGATTTTTCACAATTTTAATGATGTAACCCCTTTCATTTTTTAGGAAAAATTTGGAAAGTCAGTTTTGCAATCTGAGATGGCCAGAAAGATTCGCCTGTTAATGCTGATTAAGAATATATATGGTTTATAGGGTCGGAAATGGCTCCTTCACTGATAAAAATTATATTTTCCTCTACGATTCCTGAAATCGAAATTTTTATTTCATAATTGCTTTAGTATTTTTTGGGAAAGTCAAAGTTTATAATCGCATTATTTTGTGAGTAATCAAATCGATTGCTGCAGAACGCGACTGCTAACTCTCAATCGTTTTCTCTCAAGAATATGTGCTCGTCTTTCTGCTGATTCCTCTTTGTGCATTTGCATTGCTTTCAGCCGCTCAGTCTCTCGGATGGAGGCCCGTTCTTCGTCAGTCATATTCGTAATCTTACGTCTGTTTGCTTCTGTATTGCGAATACAACGAAATCGACTCTTGGTGGGATGACTTCGTTTCTTACTGAACCTAAAATAAAATTTTTATTTCCAATTTCTTCTTTCAATATGTTTTAATGTTTGACAGGAAATGCTTTGATTGTGCTCTGTAGAGGGCGCAGTAGTAGGGGCACGGGGAAACGCTAAAAAAATAGATATATTCGCAAACGCAGATAAGCTATCAACATTAAAAGTAGTCAATAACCGAGCTGGAACCTCAACGCATGTTGTGTAAAAATTTGGGCTTAAACGGTTCAGAACTTTTCAAGTTTCTTCTTTCAATATGTTTTGAATGTTTGACAGGAAATGCTTTGATTCAGCTGGCTGCCTGTAGATGGCGCAGCAGTAGGGGCACTTGGAAACGCTAAAAAAATAGATATATTCGCAACCGCAGATAAGCTATCAACATCAAAAGTAGTCAATAACCGAGCTGGAACCTCAACGCATGTTGTGTAAAAATTTGGGCTTAAACGGTTCAGAACTTTTCGAGTCTATGAAGGATGTAGACACGAACAGAGCATTTTTATATATATAGATTGGTTTAGTATTTTTTGGGAAAGTCAAAGTTTAAAATCGCATAACTTTGTCTAAAATGCATTAATTTCAACTCGGAAACCACTCGTTTGTTAGTTGTTCGGCGCTTAACAAATCTGCATACTAAATTGAACTTTTCAAGAAATCCAATTTTTTTTGTAGATTTTTTACAATTTTAATGATGTAACCCCTTTCATTTTTTAGGAAAAATTTGGAAAGTCAGTTTTGCAATCTGAGATGGCCAGAAAGATTTGCCTGTTAATGCTGATTAAGAATATATATGATTTAAAGGGTCGGAAATGACTCCTTCACTGATAAAAATTATATTTTCCCTCTGTTGCAGTTCGAGAGATGGCGCTTATTCTCTATCTCTCTCTGTTGCAGCTAAAGAGGTAGCTCTTTCCCTCTCGCTCTCTTTCTCTGGTATCATTGATCGGGAAGTATAAATAGAGGTGCTTTGATCGCCGCGATCTCAGTCTGTCCTAGGGGTACCTAGTGTTAACATCGATAGTAATAGTGATGGTGATTACCCTTCGACCTAAAATATATGACGTGGCCAACGGAACACATCCAGATAAACCGGAAGAGATCTTCGGTGCCCTGATAATTCTAATTGAAGTCACCACGATTATAAGTCAATACTGGAAGGAATTACATCTAAAGTGATAGTGAAAGCAGAACACTTCGATGAATCCATATCGTAAGATGATACTTAATTAACTCACCAGGAATATAACTCTACATTGGAAGGAATTAAGCAATGACGAAAGATGACGTGTCCTCTACTGGGGTAAGTGTTTACTTTGACAATTTATCATTATTATATTTTAAACATTAACAGATGCTATAGGAGTGATCAGGCCTAGGTTTAGAATAAGATGTGCTAGCTATGAATTTATTTTCTCATTAATTTCCTTATTGCCATGGACCCCATTACTTAATGCTGTTCAAGAATATATATGATTTATAGGATCAGAAATGGCTCCTTCACTGATAAAAATTATATTTTCCTCTACGATTCCTGAAACCGAAATTTTTATTTCATAATTGGTTTAGTATTTTTTGGGAAAGTCAAAGTTTAAAATCGCATAACTTTGTCTAAAATGCATTAATTTCAACTCGGAAACCACTCGTTTGTTAGTTGTTCGGCGCTTAACAAATCTGCATACTAAATTGAACTTTTCAAGAAATCCAATTTTTTTTGTAGATTTTTTACAATTTTAATGATGTAACCCCTTTCATTTTTTAGGAAAAATTTGGAAAGTCAGTTTTGCAATCTGAGATGGCCAGAAAGATTTGCCTGTTAATGCTGATTAAGAATATATATGATTTAAAGGGTCGGAAATGACTCCTTCACTGATAAAAATTATATTTTCCCTCTGTTGCAGTTCGAGAGATGGCGCTTATTCTCTATCTCTCTCTGTTGCAGCTAAAGAGGTAGCTCTTTCCCTCTCGCTCTCTTTCTCTGGTATCATTGATCGGGAAGTATAAATAGAGGTGCTTTGATCGCCGCGATCTCAGTCTGTCCTAGGGGTACCTAGTGTTAACATCGATAGTAATAGTGATGGTGATTACCCTTCGACCTAAAATATATGACGTGGCCAACGGAACACATCCAGATAAACCGGAAGAGATCTTCGGTGCCCTGATAATTCTAATTGAAGTCACCACGATTATAAGTCAATACTGGAAGGAATTACATCTAAAGTGATAGTGAAAGCAGAACACTTCGATGAATCCATATCGTAAGATGATACTTAATTAACTCACCAGGAATATAACTCTACATCGGAAGGAATTAAGCAATGACGAAAGATGACGTGTCCTCTACTGGGGTAAGTGTTTACTTTGACAATTTATCATTATTATATTTTAAACATTAAGAGATGCTATAGGAGTGATCAGGCCTAGGTTTAGAATAAGATGTGCTAGCTATGAATTTATTTTCTCATTAATTTCCTTATTGCCATGGACCCCATTACTTAATGCTGTTCAAGAATATATATGATTTATAGGATCGGAAATGGCTCCTTCACTGATAAAAATTATATTTTCCTCTACGATTCCTGAAACCGAAATTTTTATTTCATAATTGGTTTAGTATTTTTTGGGAAAGTCAAAGTTTAAAATCGCATAACTTTGTCTAAAATGCATTAATTTCAACTCGGAAACCACTCGTTTGTTAGTTGTTCGGCGCTTAACAAATCTGCATACTAAATTGAACTTTTCAAGAAATCCAATTTTTTATTATATAAGTTAACAAGCTAGTTTCTAAAATCGTTGACAAAGAAGATGCAAGCTCAGTACATATGGCGCAACCGGGTGAAGAAACCAGAAGTTCAATTTACTACCAACTCAAACTTCCGAATTTGTATTCCCACGATCGCTACCCAAAAGATGCAAGCTCAGCGCACGTGGCTTACCATATCTAGGGCATCTGCCAATGTGGAAATCAATGCATTGACCAATGGTAATTGGAAGCGGCCAATAGTTACAAATCGTCATAACCGGCTAATGAGAACAAAGAACGTCAGCGGAAAAACAAAGAACATCAGCGGAAGTAATGACGGCGGCAGAGACGGTGACAGCGATGGAGCAGCAAGCAGCCTATATAAACGATTGTTAAGCTTAAGCAAATTTAGTTCTTAATCCAACTCAATATAATATAGATTATTTTTTAATAAAAAAATAACTAATAATCTTTAACTGGCGCCCGAACAGGGACCTGGTTATAATCCTCGAAAAGTGCAAGTTCCGCGTCTCGCGTCGATCGGTAAAAAAATCCCGACGTTCGGTATAATAACTCCGCCTAATACGCGAAGAGTGAAATCCAACAACGTGAACCGGAGGAGCGAAAAAACAGTCGCTACCCCTATTCCAAAGGACTTGTACCTGGAGGAAGACCAGGCCATTTATTATCGCCGTGATCCCTTTAGTACCCGTTCGGAGGGAACGTGTTAAAAGGTATAGAGGAGGCCCCCCAGTAGACCCACACTCGAGAGGAATCGCCGCAGAGTGGGACAAAAAGGAACCCGCGAAGTCTATCGTCACGAGAGCACGCCGAGGAATGTTATTACTGTAAGAATAGTTTTAAGTACACTTGGAAAAAATAATTACACTGAAAAGAAATTAACAAAATACCAAATTAAGAATTCTCAACAAAAGTAATGATCAAAATCAAAATCTTCTATCAATAACACTGAAAAGAAATTAACACAATTAGCGATTAAGAATTCTCAACAAAAAAAAAATAAGAAAACGAAATTCAAATTATTTACTAATTATTTAAGTTCCAACTTTTGAGTGAAAACAAAATCAAAATCCTTTATCAATTGTCCATATATCAAAATGACCGAACAAGACTTAGTTGACAGACTCTCAAACCTTACAGGACCATCTTCAAGCACACGACTAAACGTACGAATTATGACAGAAAGTGAGATTGATGAAAAAATTAAAATAGTTCTAGAGGAAAACCTCGGTAACTTAGTAAAGGAAATTTTAAATCCGAATAAAGACTTTTCTAAATATGAAGATCAAGAAATTAAGAAAGAATTTGCACACAATTTAAGTGAGTTAGATAAATTACCAGATATTGTCCGATCGCTTAGAGATTTTTCAGGAAACAAAACTGAATATTCATCATGGAAAAAAAGTGTCACTAGGGCATTAAAACTCTATGAAAATAAAATGGGTTCACCTAAATATCTCGGAATCCTTTTGGCAATTCGCAATAAGATTATTGGACAGGTAGACGCCGTATTGGAGTCATACAATACTCCTCTAGACTGGACAGCAATTTCGAAATGCCTAACGGCGCATTTTGCAGACAAACGTGACTTAAAAACTTTAGAATATCAACTTTATGCCCTTAAACAAGGTAGCAATACCATAGTTGAATTCTATCAGACAGTCTATCAACAACTCTCTCTAATTTTGAACCAAATTAGTAACTTAGATGTCTCACAAGAGACCGTGAAATCTTTGACAGTCATGTACCGAGAAAAGGCTTTGGATACATTTGTCAGAGGCCTGAATGGCAACTTGTCACAATTGTTAGCCATTAAACAACCACATGACTTAGGGCACGCTCTTCATCTATGCAGCCTTCTTAAGAACCAAAATACTAGAAATAATCAGACACCAAAAAACCCTTATTTTGGAAATTTACCAATATTACCCCCTAAACCTCCGCAACCTTAGTAGTAGGTTAATACGGATCCTGGCTCAAAAGTAATTAATCAATGTCAAAAAAGGGGGTGGGGGTGACCCTAATTAGTCACGCATGGCTGCACACAGGTGTCTTAATGACCTAATTAGCATAAAAAGGTCACTTAATTAAGTTATAAAGGGTGTGGGGGTGACCCTAAAAAGTCACGTATGGTTGCACACAGGTGTCTTAATGACCTAATTAGCATAAAAAGGTCACTTAATTAAGTTAGAAAGGGTGTGGGAGGGTGAGGATCACCCCAAAGAAATGGTGAAAGTGGGTGAGGTGTTTTGTCATGTCTTGTCTTGTCTTGTTTTTTTCTCACTCCAAAGGTGTGTGTGTGTGAGGGGTGTTTTCTCATGCGTAAAAATGTGTGGTTGTTTAGAGTGATCTTTAGCCGAATAGGGAGTGTAGGAGTGTGAGAGAGGGAGTGTTTTGTGATGCGTACGAATTTGTAAAACGATATTTAGGTTGAGTATTAGGAGGAGGAGGAGGAGGGGGGGGAAGTTGTTTTATTATGCGTGTCCGTTTTGTTGATTCAAATAGAGTTGTAGATGATATATGTTAGTGTAATCTGTCTTCAGTGATCTTGTGAGAACTTCGAGAACTTCCCCCTCTTTAGCGAGCATTAGGATGGGAAAGTGTGCGTGAATATCTGAAGTATGGTGCTTCTAACTTGTATAAAGTTAAGGGGAGGGTAATCTAAATGTTTCAATTCTTTAGTGGAGGGGGGGGGGGGGGTGGTGGTTGTGGTGGTGGTTCCTAACAGAATATACACAAAAACAAATGAGATCGTTTATTTAGTCAAATACGTTTTTTTTTCTCACACATTTATATTATGAAGGAAAAACGGTTACTTTCCAAGTGTTCAAAAAAGTTATGTGTTAAGGAGAAATGTAGAAAGTAGTTCAGTTTAAGAAAACTATCCGAGTTGAGTGTATCACATAAAATCGTCGTGCGAACCTATGAAATCGTATTGAGTGTATCACATAAAATCATCGTGCGAACCTATGAAATCGTATTGAGTTGAATCACGTAAAATCGTTGTGAGAACCTATGAAATCGAATTGAGTTGAATCACGTAAAATCGTTGTGAGAACCTGTGAAATCGAATTGAGTTGAATCACGTAAAATCGTCGTGCGAATCTGTGAAAAAGAATAACATTCCAAAATAATACTTAAAAAAACAAAACAAAACAAAACAAAACAAATCAAAATAAAACTATTCAAGTTGAGTGGAACCAGATAAAATCATTGTGCGAACCTGTGAACAAGAATAACATTCCAAAATAATACTTAAAAAAACAAAACAAAACAAAACAAAACAAATCAAAATAAAACTATTCAAGTTGAGTGGAACCAGATAAAATCATTGTGCGAACCTGTGAACAAGAATAACATTCCAAAATAATACTTAAAAAAACAAAACAAAACAAAACAAAACAAATCAAAATAAAACTATTCAAGTTGAGTGGAGGTAAATAAGATCATTGTGCGAACCTGTGAACAAGAATAACATTGCAAAATAATACTTAAAAACAACAAAACAAAACAAATCAAAATGGATAAGTACTGCGAAAAGTGCAACATTACCCTGCCAGCTAACATTTCGTGGAGTCATCATCTGCGGACGGAGCAGCACAAAAGAAATGTCATCGAGCCAGTGGATTCAAGAATTAAAAAAATTAGATCTGGATTCCAAGGAAGGATTATTCAGTATCTATATGAAAATACTAATAATGATGTGATTTATCCAACTCGATTTATGGAGGAAGCAGGAGAAGCTTTTCTCCCACACTTATATCCATTATTGGAGAGTTACACATCAGTGAAAATTAACTTTGAACTTTTCGGAAAATATGCACTCCTGAAAGAAGAAAAAGAATGCGAGGAAATAAAGTCATTTCAAAGTAAAATGACAATAATCACCGCCTACTCCAATATTGAAAATGAGTATAAGGAGCACATGGAGAAAATTTTGGTGAGGATGGAGGAATTCCAAGAAAGGGATAGTGGATGGACATTGGTTCATCTGAATCGAATGGAAATGAATATAAATAAATATTCACCTTTAAGAGGATCATCATATATCAAACTACCCTCTTGCTTAGAAAATAAAAAAGCAATAATCAACGTTAAAAACCTGAGAGATGAATATTGTTTTAAGTGGAGCTTAATCGCTGCATTAAGTAATATTAATAAAAATGCAAGCAGGTGTGCAAGTTATAAAGTGAATATAAATGATGATCTCATTCGAGTTAATGAGATCACATTAAATTTCAGTGGATTGGAATTCCCACTTAAACCCTCAGACATTAATAAATTTATACAAATAAATAAGGAAATAAACATAACACTTTTTGGATTCGACGATGGAGCTATTTTTGGACCCATATTTTATTCCTCTGAAGTGAGGAAAAATACTATAAATATGTTGTTATTAGAGGAAGGATGCAAAGCACATTATACTTGGATAAAAAACCTATCAAAGTAAGTAGTTTTATAATATCATTTTTATTAATATGTATTATGTATTATTATAATTTTTTTTTGTTTGTCTTTTTGTTTTAAATTTCAAAATATTTATATGTTTTCACATTTAAAAAAAAAAATTCAAAATATTTATATGTTTTCATATTTTAAAAAAAAAATTGTTTTTTTTTATCTTTATTTTAGTTTGGTTTCCTCTCAAGTTTCGAGAGATAAGTCAAAGAAATGGTTTTGTCAAATTTGCTTGAATTATTCATTGAGTGAAGAGGCTGCCAACCGACACTCTGAAGTCTGCGGTAAAAAAGTTTCCCGTTTACCACACCCGAAAAATGCAATTCTTAAATATAAGAATATTCAAAAGGAAGTGATGATACCATTTGCGGTATACGCTGATTTTGAATGCATCCTTCAACCCGTTAATGCGAAAGAAACATTAAATTTAAATATTGTAAATATTCATAGGCCTATTTCATATGCATACTATATAAAGTGTGCACATGATAATAGTTTAGATAAGTTTGTTTTAGAAACTAAATTAAACTCGGGGGTGAATTTCCTCCTATCTCTTATAGAAAATTTAACACTTATATATGAAAATTATATTTCAAAAAATGTAGCTATAATAATGTCTGATGTTGAAGAAGAAGATTTTAAAAAATGTCTTAATTGTCATATATGTAACACTCCTCTTTTATTAGATAGAGTTAGAGATCACTGTCACTTCACAGGAAAATTTAGAGGTGCAGCACATAATGAGTGCAATTTAAAATATAAAGTTCCGAAATTTTTTCCTGTTTTCTTCCACAATTTCACCAGGTATGATTGTCATCTATTTGTAAAAGATTTGGCTCTCATACCTGGTGAAATAAAGGTTATTCCATTAAATAAGGAGCAATACATTTCAATATCTAAAATTATAACTTTAACTAATGGTGAAAACTTTGAAATCCGTTTTCTAGACTCATTTCGTTTTATGCCTTCTGCATTAGACGCATTAGCTTCAAACCTGGATAGTGAACAAATGCAAATCACAAAATCATTTTTCTCAAATGAAAATCAGTTCAGGCTTATGCGAAGAAAGGGTGTATTCCCATATGAATATTTAGATTC
>NW_028256936.1:0-39663 GCF_035046125.1 Drosophila serrata | reverse complement strand
ACCCCGTTGTGGAGGCAGAGGAAGCCGTTAATTACCCTACGGAATTTCTAAACTCACTTGATCTGCCTGGAATGCCACCACATATATTGAAATTAAAAATAGGTGTGCCGATTATCATGCTCCGAAATATAAATCAGCCGAAACTCTGCAACGGTACGCGACTTGAAGTCAAGAAATTGATGAACAACGTAGTAGAAGCAACAATCATAACAGGTCCTTTCAAAGGTGAAGATGTCCTCATTCCTAGGATTCCTCTGATCCCGACTGATACACCGTTCCAGTTCAAGAAATTGCAGTTTCCCATTCGTTTGGCGTTCGCATTGACCATTAATAAAGATCAAGGTCAATCTATGGAGTTGTGTGGAGTAGATTTGGATGCAGATTGTTTTTCACACGGATAATTATTTGTTGCGTGTTCCCCTGTCGGAAAACCAGATAGTCTTTATATTTACGCGGAGAATGGAGAAACGAAAAATATGCATACCCAAAAGTATTACAGAATTAAATGAATTTGAAAATGATTTATTTTTGTAAGTCATTAACCTCATTTTATACCCTTGCAGGGTATTATAATTTCAGTCAGAAGTTTGCAACGCAGTGAAGGAGGCACCTCCGACTATATAAAGTATATATATATCTGATCAGGATCAACAGCCGAGTCGATCTAGCCATGTCCGTCTGTCCGTCTGTCCGTCTGTCCGTTTATACGCAAACTAGTCTCTCAGTTTTGGAGCTATCTGAATGAAACTTTGCAGTTAGTCTTCTATATACTCTCACTCGTATATATGCGGAACGGACCGGAACGGACGACTATATCATATAGCTGTCATAGGAATGATCGGAAAAGTTTTACAAAAAAAATTATAAAATTTTTAGAATTTGATCAAATTTCAGATATAGCCATTTCATATTATTCTACAATTTTGTGTAAAATTTTATGATAATCGGACGGCTATATGATATACCTTCCATAGGAACGATCGAGAAATTAATTCAATTAATAAGTATAACATTTTCAGTTTTCAACAGATTTTCATCAAATTTGAGATATAGCCGTTTCATATTATTCTACAATTTTGTGTAAAATTTTATGAAAATCGGACTAATATATCATATAGCTCCCATAGGAACGATCCACAAATTTGAGAGGAATGAGAATGGCGGTGGCTGTTGTCGGAAGACTGACAATCGCGGTGGCGATAACATTTTTAGTTTTCAACAGAATTTAATCAAATTTGATATATAGCCATTTCATATTATTCTACAATTTTGGTTAAATTTTATTAATATCGGACTTCTATTTCATATAGCTCACATAAGAATGATCGAGAAATTAATACAATTAAATTTATAACTTTTTTAGTTTTCAGCTGATTTTCATCCAATTTGAGGTATAGCCATTTTATATAAGTTTTAAATTTTGTGGCAAATTTCATAAAAAATCGGACGACTATATCATTATAGGTGCCATACAAACGATCGTTTGATGTAGAGGAAAAATGCAAATCTGTGAATGTAAAACTGCAAATATAATATGTATAGGTGAATGAAATGAAAGCAGGTATGACTTCATTGTTTTTTAACACAAATATATCTAATTTATATTGTATGGATTCCTATTCATAGAAGTTCTATCTGCAAGGGTATATAAACTTCGGCGTGCCGAAGTTAGCTTCCTTTGTGTTTATAAGTCATATTTCTTATGCGTGCAACCACAATATGCCACAGAGAAACGTGGCAGGGTACAGCTAGTAAAATATAAGTTTTTAAAAATGGGATAATAAAATATAAAATTGCCCTGACTAGCTTATGCTGGGAGCTGGTTATTAACTACTCCCCCTTTAAGTTTGTCGCCGTCCTGGTGATTACCAATTCGTCGATGGCCTTCTGCCAACTCGAAAGGTTCTTTTTCTACTCCAGCGTTGTTGATCAAGCCGCACAATGTAAGGCTAACCGCGACTCCCACAGCGAACCAAATCTTTGGGAATCCCCCGGCGGGCACGTCGTCTCTGAGCTCCTGCATAAGGCGCACGTTGTGTTCGTTCAGTCGCTGCAGTAGCGGAAGCTCAGCATATTGTCGTGCCCCGTAATATTCAGCAAGGGTGAAGTCGCAATCCCCGGACTAGTATTAACCGAGTTGTTGAGGTTTAGGTAGACAGAGTCATTTATGACCGCTGTCCTCTCGAAGGAGTCCCGAAGGTCCTCTCTCCTCTCTCACATTCCGCTACATTGTTGTCCTCCAGCTGCAGTATGGTGTTGTAGTGCGCGACCGGAAAGAGCAGGATCTAGTTAAAATAAACTTAACCTTAGGGTACTGTACTACAATGTGGACAACGGCATTAGATTGGAAAATCTTAATTTTAGAAACATCCATGAGACTAACTAGGGGACCTCAATGAGTGCGTCAAAGATAGCCTTTAGGTGGTTATGGTTGAATATAGTAGGATTTATAATGTTGTTTTTAGCGAGGGTAAAAGTAGCATACAATTTTGAATTTCGGATATTAGCATTCTATTCCTGGCGAGTGTTTCGAACAAATGACCTGAATCAACAAGCCTGTCCCTTTTCTCCTTGAGGATCCTATTAACTGTGTCTGTGAGTAAATTCTTAAAGTGTTTTTGTGTTTCCGTATTAATAACAACCTGTCTATTGTTAGCCTCGATAAGCGATACCTGTTTGGTTTTAATTTATTCAAGATCATCCGCGTCGGGTGTACCCGCTACGACCTTAAGAACTGAGCCCAAAAAATCAAGGCTCCTGGCCATTCTATGGTGTATGTTGTGTCATCAAAAATGTTCTGGGCATGTTCGATGTCAAATTCCAGCAGCTTCCTCACGTGGATTGTGGGAACAGTTGAAGCATTCTGACCGTGGAGTCAATTATGCTAGAAAATCGGACAGATTTGTCGAGCGCCTAACTAGGCCATACTGTTCCCATACTAATACATTGCCATCTAATACCGAGATGCATTTCGCATGTGATAAGTCGGTGATTCCCGCGCTTGCGGTGGAAAGCAGTATGCTCATATTACGGAAATCCTATGGAAATTATAGCAAATATTGCATTTTTAGTATAAGGGCGAACGTGGCAGATGAAATGCTTATCTTATGTTGACCACCCTCCCCCTAATGAGAACAGATGTTCCCTGATCTGCTTCCACACGCTCTTCTTAATAAACGGCGTCAATTTGTTCCTTAATCTTTTGTTTTAGCTAGGTGTACTTTTTCGTCAACTGAAGACTCGTTTTTGTCACGAAGGGTAATCCTGTCCAGATTAGACTGTTGTGCCTTGCCAATTTTAGCTTTAATTGCCAGCTTGATCTCGTCACTGCTGGCGTGGATGACTTCCACTGGCCTAAACTCTGTGACCGAATGTAGCGACCTATTGTATTCTACCATAGACCGCAATATCAGTTCCACAGTACCCCGAATTTTTTTTTTATCAATTTTAAGGCATCTGGTGATTTCTGCCAGGGTACTGTGAAATTTTTCTCTTGGCCATTGGAGTTACTGTGTAGCGGTGGCGCATTGACAACATTGATGCTGTATTGGTTTTTCAGCAATGATGTGATTGTTTCGGAGTTGAACGCGGCCTCGTTGTCGCAGTATATGGTTTTAATATTTGGGTAGAAGTTTACCAATTGGAAATTAGGTCCTCGTACATCTATTATTGCCCCCAGAAACTAAAGGCTGTACGATAGCGAATTTGAACAATTTGTAATACTTGGTTAAGGTTTTTTTGTCAGTTGAAAAAATGTCGATATGCTACATTTCTCCAACGTATGAAGGGATATGCGTATTTCCTAATTCCTGCTTCTTAGGATAACGGTCGTATTTGGCTTTCTTGCAGACTTTGCAATTTGCGACCACTTCGCTAGCTAGTTTAGACATGTTCGGGAAGTTATAATCACGGAGGATTTGTTTACGTTCTCCTGCGCAGCCCGATGGGCGCTATTGTGTCGGTGTAAGCGATTTCAAGCCGTTTAATTGCGATGGTAATGTAGCTGACGAAGGTTTTACAATGCCAAAACTTTGACGCAGGAAATTCTTGCCTCAAGGTATGTTAAATACGAGACAGGGTAGGGAAATGAATCGCGTTCACAACGTTGGCGTTGATAACGGAAAACGGATAAAGTCTTAAGCGGATTCAACAAGCGAGTCCTTGTTATTAAAGTTAATGATATGGCAAGCTCTATTTCCGAACACTATAAAATCTCGCCGAAGCGGTTGGCCTGCTTCTTCCAATCGGACTGGGCCTCAGCATCTAGGGGTTGCAGGGAGAGCGCGTAAGCTACCAGGTTTTGTTTTCCGGGTGTGTAGAACACTTTCCGTTATTCTCATCAATCAAATGCTTTCCATCGCTTAATCTTGGCGTTGGTATTTTTGTCGGATACCGCGTATTTGAGAGGCTGGTGGTCGGTAAAGATCCGTACCTCTTTGGTACCATATAGGTAATTTTGGAGTTTCCCTATTGCCCAGACTATCGCCAACAAGTCTCTTTCGCTAGTGGCGTACGACGGAACTTATGCTCTTCACAAGAAGAACGAAGATACTACCCTTCAACATGAATAGTGTAAACGGCATGGAGTTAAAACTAGCGGAGCGAGCTAGTATCTAGGAGTAACTCAGGACAAAAAGCTATCAGGGAAAAAAAAACATTGCAGAAAGAGTAAGGAAGGCAAGCATTGCATTCTATTTCTGCAGGAAAATGATTGGGAACAAACGGGGACTACACCCAAAGATAATAATATGGCTCTACACTGCAGTGGTACGGCCAATATTAACATACGGGGCCCTAGTATCGTGACCGGCACTAACTAGGGGCATTACAACAGAACGAAGCTGATACGGATAGAATGGGCAGCGAGTTGCGCTGCGGCTGCCCTCAACGCCATCCTGAATATAATGCCGATAGAACTGTTTGTAAAGGACATTGCAGCACAGAGCGTGGTGAGACTGATGGCAAGCAATTGCTGGAGGGAATACGGCGCTGGGCACGGCAAGATTCTTGTGAGCAACGGCATAAATACAAATAGAAATACTGCCTAAACGATTGCGGAGGTTGTAAACTTCGGGAACGCATTCTCGACCTCATATCCACCAAGGGAAGACAGGAACAGGGGCAAAGTGGTGGTAGAAGACGAAGGTGTCCCTCTACACCGATGGCTCCAAGATGAGCTGCGGCGAAGGGGCTGAGATATACGCTGAGAATTGGGGAATTTAGGGCTTTCAATGCCTTAAACTCAGAGTCGGTCTTTCAGGCTGAGTTACTAACCATTAGGGAAACAGTCGATCTCTCCTTAAGGCTGGACTTCAGGGACACCAGAGTTCGGATCTACTCGGATAGCCAAGCGGCTATAAAATCCCTAGCTGCCGTGAACAAACTAAGGCAAGTGGCAGAATGCAAGAAGGTCCTTAATTGGCTTGCTGATAAAAATAAGGTACAAGTATACTGGGTACCGAGGCACAATGAGATCCCGGGAAATGATAAGGCAGACGAACTAGCCCGTGCAGACTCGGCAGGGCTAAGTACCAGACTTCGACTTACCGATCTCCCCAAACGCGATCCAGACAAGGATCCATGATCACTTAAAGCAGATAGCTAACAAAGAATGGCTAAGTAAGAGCGAGCGCAGAAGGTCAAAAGAATGTTGGCCGAGGTACGTCAAAAAACGCACCAGTGAACTGCTATCCAACAGCAAACGGGATATCAGCACAATCACGGCAGTCACCAATGGGACATTGGGTGATCAATCCACCAATGAAGATGGGACTACCACACAATACAATCTGTAAAGCTACAAGCAAACTACAGAGCAAGAGACACCGAAACATATGCTCTTCTCTGCCAGCACTTGAATCACATCAGACTCGCCACATTGGTGCTACCAAATGGAGTCACTGGGAAGTATAGGAAAGCTGAAAGTTTCGGCAATCCTAGGTTTCTTCACTGACTCTGGTTGGTACTGATAGCGATCTGGACCACCAACAACAAACAGAGAAAGTGGAACAAAAAGCAGCTTAGTTCTAATTGAAGACCCTCGTATCGGGCCTCATCAATGTAACCTAACCTAACCTAGTTGCGTAGTTTAGTTCGCAGTCCTTTAGCGTGCGCGAAATCATGTAATAGATCTCAAAATAATGAACGCGACAGGGCAAGGGTAGCTGAAGCTTGGATGCTCCAGGAGGAACGGGGAAATCATTCCTCATTATATTGATTCTAGCTACGGTTCGAGCTAACAAGGACATAGCTTTAGCTCTTGCTTCATCTGGAATCGCTGCGACATTGTTACCTGGTGGGAGGACTGCTCATTCAGCGCTGAAGTTGCCGTTGAACATGCAAATCATCGAGACTCCTACGTGCAACATTTCCAGAGCATCTGGCATGGGAAAAGTATTGCAAAGATGTAAATTCATTGTTTGGGATGAATGCACAATGGCACACAAAAAATCGCTGGAGGCTCTCGATCGATCATTGCGGGATTTGCATGGAGCTGTCCAACCATTTGGGAATGCGTTAATATTGCTCGCAGGGGATTTCAGCCAAACGTTGCCTGTGATTTCCCGATCGACACCAGCTGACGAGATAAATGCTTGCCTAAAATATTCTATATTGTGGCAACATGTACGTACGTACAGTTGAAGACGAATATGCATGTCCAATTACAGAACGCAGCCGACGTATTCTCACGACAGCTACTGGACACGGGGAACGGAAAACTGCCAGTCAATGAGACGTCGAGAAAAATAGTATTACCCGAGAATTTCTGTAATTTACTTACATCGAAGGAAGGACTTATCCAAAAAGTGTTCCCGATATCCGAATAAATTATAGGAATCAAGATTGGCTCAGTGGACGAGCGATTCTCGCTGCCAAGAACAAAGATGTATACCAGCTCAATCATGTAATCTAGTCCAGCATAGAAACTGACGAAATTACATATAAGTCGATAGACCCCGTTGTGGAGGCAGAGGAAGCCGTTAATTACCCTACGGAATTTCTAAACTCACTTGATCTGCCTGGAATGCCACCACATATATTGAAATTAAAAATAGGTGTGCCGATTATCATGCTCCGAAATATAAATCAGCCGAAACTCTGCAACGGTACGCGACTTGAAGTCAAGAAATTGATGAACAACGTAGTAGAAGCAACAATCATAACAGGTCCTTTCAAAGGTGAAGATGTCCTCATTCCTAGGATTCCTCTGATCCCGACTGATACACCGTTCCAGTTCAAGAAATTGCAGTTTCCCATTCGTTTGGCGTTCGCAATGACCATTAATAAAGATCAAGGTCAATCTATGGAGTTGTGTGGTGTAGATTTGGATGCAGATTGTTTTTCACACGGATAATTATTTGTTGCGTGTTCCCCTGTCGGAAAACCAGATAGTCTTTATATTTACGCGGAGAATGGAGAAACGAAGAATATTGCATACCCAAAAGTATTACAGAATTAAATGAATTTGAAAATGATTTATTTTTGTAAGTCATAAGTCATTTTTATACCCTTGCAGGGTATTATAATTTCAGTCAGAAGTTTGCAACGCAGTGAAGGAGGCACCTCCGACTATATAAAGTATATATATTCTTGATCAGGATCAACAGCCGAGTCGATCTAGCCATGTCCGTCTGTCCGTCTGTCCGTCTGTCCGTTTCTACGCAAACTAGTCTCTCAGTTTTGAAGCTATCTGAATGAAACTTTGCAGTTAGTCTTCTATATACTCTCACTCGTATATATGTCGGAACGGGCCGGATCGGACGACTATATCATATAGCTGTCATAGGAATGATCGGAAAAGTTTTACAAAAAAAATTATAAAATTTTTAGAATTTGATCAAATTTCAGATATAGCCATTTCATATTATTCTACAATTTTGTGCAAAATTTTATGAAAATCGGACTAATATATCATATAGCTCCCATAGGAACGATCGAGAAATTTGAGAGGAATGAGAATGGCGGTGGCTGTTGTCGGAAGACTGACAATCGCGGTGGCGATAACATTTTTAGTTTTCAACAGAATTTAATCAAATTTGAAATATAGCCATTTCATATTATTCTAAAATTTTGTTTAAAATTTTATGAAAATCGGATTACTATATCATATAGCTCCCATAGGAACGATCGAGAAATTAATACAATTAAATTTATAACTTTTTTAGTTTTCAGCTGATTTTCATCCAATTTGAGGTATAGCCATTTTATATAAGTTTTAAATTTTGTGGCAAATTTCATAAAAATCGGACGACTATATCATATAGGTACCATACAAACGATCGTTTGATGTAGAGGAAAAATGCAAATCTGTGAATGTAAAACTGCAAATATAATATGTATAGGTGAATGAAATGAAAGCAGGTATGACTTCATTGTTTTTTAACACAAATATATCTAATTTATATTGTATGGATTCCTATTCATAGAAGTTCTATCTGCAAGGGTATATAAACTTCGGCGTGCCGAAGTTAGCTTCCTTTCTTGTTTATAAGTCATATTTCTTATGCGTGCAACCACAATATGCCACAGAGAAACGTGGCAGGGTACAGCTAGTAAAATATAAGTTTTTAAAAATGGGATAATAAAATATAAAATTGCCCTGACTAGCTTATGCTGGGAGCTGGTTATTAACTACTCCCCCTTAAGTTTGTCGCCGTCCTCGGTGATTACCAATTCGTCGATGGCCTTCTGCAACTTGAAAGGTTCTTTTTCTACTCCAGCGTTGTTGATCAAGCCGCACAATGTAAGGCTAACCGCGACTCCCACAGCGAACCAAATCTTTGGGAATCCCCCGGCGGGCACGTCGTCTCTGAGCTCCTGCATAAGGCGCACGTTGTGTTCGTTCAGTCGCTGCAGTAGCGGAAGACTCAGCATATTGTCGTGCCCCGTAATATTCAGCAAGGGTGAAGTCGCAATCCCCGGACTAGTATTAACCGAGTTGTTGAGGTTTAGGTAGACAGAGTCATTTATGACCGCTGTCCTCTCGAAGGTGATGAGTTGGGCCACTTTAATGGTAGTAGTGGGCCCGTCGTCGACGGTAACCCTCGTCCGTTCTTTGTTGACGATTATTACCCCTTCATCTACGACTATAAGGGATTCTAGATTGCTAGGGCCAAGTTAGTGGAGGAGTCCGCTAATATCACGTCATCACATTCCGCTACATTGTTGTCCTCCAGCTGCAGTATGGTGTTGTAGTGCGCGACCGGAAAGAGCAGGATCTAGTTAAAATAAACTTAACCTTAGGGTACTGTACTACAATGTGGACAACGGCATTAGATTGGAAAATCTTAATTTTAGAAACATCCATGAGACTAACTATGGGGACCTCAATGAGCTGCTCGTCAAAGATAGCCTTTAGGTGGTTATGGTTGAATATAGTAGGATTTATAATGTTGTTTTTAGCGAGGGTAAAAGTGAGCATACAATTTTGAATTTCGGATATTAGCATTCTATTCCTGGCGAGGAGTGTTTCGAACAAATGACCTGAATCAACAAGCCTGTCCCTTTTCTCCTTGAGGATCCTATTAACTGTGTCTGTGAGTAAATTAAAGTGTTTTTGTGTTTCCGTATTAATAACAACCTGTCTATTGTTAGCCTCGATAAGCGATACCTGTTTGGTTTTAATTCTATTAAGATCATCCGCGTCGGGTGTACCCGCTACGACCTTAAGAACTGAGCCCAAAAAATCAAGGCTCCTGGCCATTCTATGGTGTATCTTGAGCTCATCAAAAATGTTCTGGGCATGTTCGATGTCAAATTCCAGCAGCTTCCTCACGTGGGATTGTGGGAACAGTTGAAGCATTCTGACCGTGGAGTCAATTATGCTAGAAAATCGGACAGATTTGTCGAGCGCCTAACCAGGCCATACTGTTCCCATACTAATACATTGCCGTCTAATACCGAGATGTATTTCGCATGTGATAAGTCGGTGATTCCCGCGCTTGCGGTGGAAAGCAGTATGCTGCATATTACGGAAATCCTATGGAAATTATAGCAAATATTGCATTTTTAGTATAAGGGCGAACGTGGCAGATGAAATGCTTATCTTATGTTGACCACCCTCCCCCTAATGAGAACAGATGTTCCCTGATCTGCTTCCACACGCTCTTCTAAATAAAGCGGCGTCAATTTGTTCCCTAATCTTTTGTTGTTACGTAGGTGTACTTTTTCGTCAACTTGAAGACTCGTTTTTGTCACGAAGGGTTTATCCTGTCCAGATTAGACTGTTGTGCCTTGCCAATTTTAGCTTTAATTGCCAGCTTGATCTCGTCACTGCTGGCGTGGATGACTTCCACTGGCCTAAACTCTGTGACCGAATGTAGCGACCTATTGTATTCTACCATAGCCCGCAATATAAGTTCCACAGTACCCCCGAATTTTTTTTTATCAATTTTAAGGCATCTGGTGATTTCTGCCAGGGTACTGTAAAATTTTTCTACTTGGCCATTGGAGTTACTGTGTAGCGGTGGCGCATTGACAACATTGATGCTGTATTGGTTTTTCAGCAATGATGTGATTGTTTCGGAGTTGAACGCGGCCTCGTTGTCGCAGTATATAGTTTTAATATTTGGGTAGAAGTTTACCAATTGGAAATTAGGTCCTCGTACATCTATTATTGCCCCAGAAACTAAAGGCTGTACGATAGCGAATTTGAACAATTTGTCAATACTGGTTAAGGTTTTTTTGTCAGTTGAAAAAATGTCGATATGCTACATTTCTCCAACGTATGAAGGGATATGCGTATTTCCAAATTCCTGCTTCTTAGGATAACGGTCGTATTTGGCTTTCTTGCAGACTTTGCAATTTGCGACCACTTCGCTAGCTAGTTTAGACATGTTCGGGAAGTTATAATCACGGAGGATTTGTTTTACGTTCTCCTGCGCAGCCCGATGGGCGCTATTGTGCTCGGTGTAAGCGATTTCAAGCCGTTTAATTGCGATGGTAATGTAGCTGACGAAGGTTTTACAATGCCAAAACTTTGACGCAGGAAATTCTTGCCTCAAGGTATGTTAAATACGAGACAGGGTAGGGAAATGAATCGCGTTCACAACGTTGGCGTTGATAACGGAAAACGGATAAAGTCTTAAGCGGATTCAACAAGCGAGTCCTTGTTATTAAAGTTAATGATATGGCAAGCTCTATTTCCGAACACTATAAAATCTCGCCGAAGCGGTTGGCCTGCTTCTTCCAATCGGACTGGGCCTCAGCATCTAGGGGTTGCAGGGAGAGCGCGTAAGCTACCAGGTTTTGTTTTCCGGGTGTGTAGAACACTTTCCCGTTATTCTCATCAATCAAATGCTTTCCATCGCTTAATCTTGGCGTTGGTATTTTTGTCGGATACCGCGTATTTGAGAGGCTGGTGGTCGGTAAAGATCCGTACCTCTTTGGTACCATATAGGTAATTTTGGAGTTTCCCTATTGCCCAGGCTATCGCCAACAAGTCTCTTTCGCTAGTGGCGTACGACGGAACTTATGCTCTTCACAAGAAGAACGAAGATACTACCCTTCAACATGAATAGTGTAAACGGCATGGAGTTAAAACTAGCGGAGCGAGCTAAGTATCTAGGAGTAACTCAGGACAAAAAGCTATCAGGGAAAAAAAAAACATTGCAGAAAGAGTAAGGAAGGCAAGCATTGCATTCTATTTCTGCAGGAAAATGATTGGGAACAAACGGGGACTACACCCAAAGATAATAATATGGCTCTACACTGCAGTGGTACGGCCAATATTAACATACGGGGCCCTAGTATCGTGACCGGCACTAACTAGGGCATGCAACAGAACGAAGCTGATACGGATAGAATGGGCAGCGAGTTGCGCTGCGGCTGCCCTCAACGCCATCCTGAATATAATGCCGATAGAACTGTTTGTAAAGGACATTGCAGCACAGAGCGTGGTGAGACTGATGGCAAGCAATTGCTGGAGGGAATACGGCGCTGGGCACGGCAAGATTCTTGTGAGCAACGGCATAAATACAAATAGAAATACTGACTAAACGATTGCGGAGTTAAACTTCGGGAACGCATTCTCGACCTCATATCCACCAAGGGAAGACAGGAACAGGGGCAAAGTGGTGGTAGAAGACGAGGTGTCCCTCTACACCGATGGCTCCAAGATGAGCTGCGGCGAAGGGGCTGAGATATACGCTGAGAATTTGGGAATTTAAGGCTTTCAATGCCTTAAACTCAGAGACGGTCTTTCAGGCTGAGTTACTAACCATTAGGGAAACAGTCGATCTCTCCTTAAGGCTGGACTTCAGGGACACCAGAGTTCGGATCTACTCGGATAGCCAAGCGGCTATAAAATCCCTAGCTGCCGTGAAAACAAACTCACGGCAAGTGGCAGAATGCAAGAAGGTCCTTAATTGGCTTGCTGATAAAAATAAGGTACAAGTATACTGGGTACCGAGGCACAATGAGATCCCGGGAAATGATAAGGCAGACGAACTAGCCCGTGCAGACTCGGCAGGGCTAAGTACAGACTTCGACTTACCGATCTCCCCAAACGCGATCCAGACAAGGATCCATGATCACTTAAAGCAGATAGCTAACAAAGAATGGCTAAGTAAGAGCGAGCGCAGAAGGTCAAAAGAATGTTGGCCGAGGTACGTCAAAAAACGCACCAGTGAACTGCTATCCAACAGCAAACGGGATATCAGCACAATCACGGCAGTCACCATGGGACATTGGGTGATCGGATCGCACGCAATGAAGATGGGACTACCACACAATACAATCTGTAGAAGCTACAAGCAAACTACAGAGCAAGAGACACCGAAACATATGCTCTGCTTCTGCCCAGCGCTGAATCACATCAGACTTCGCCACATTGGTGCCTACCAAATGGAGTCACTGGGAAGTATAGGAAAGCTGAAAGTTTCGGCAATCCTAGGTTTCTTCACTGACTCTGGTTGGTACTGATAGCGATCTGGACCACCAACAACAAACAGAGAAAGTGGAACAAAAAGCAGCTTAGTTCTAATTGAAGACCCTCGTATCGGGCCTCATCAATGTTACCTAACCTAACCTAGTTGCGTAGTTTAGTTCGCAGTCCTTTAGCGTGCGCGAAATCATGGTAATAGGTCTTTTATTTTGGGATAGTACCGCGCCTATTCCACTCGCTGAGGCGTCGGTGGTTAAGTCAAACGGTAGTTTGAAATCGGGGTAAGTCAATATGAATCTTCTGATGCCAATATGTTACAAAGGTAGTCGAATGTATTTCGCTAGATTTCATTGAACCTGACAGCTACTTTTTTCGACATATTCTTGATGACCGTTCCGTTTTCCCCTTTCAGTATGGCGGTAAGAGGTCAGCAATGGAGGCAACATTTTTTACAAAACTTCTGTAATAGCATGCCAGACCAAGGAAGGACCTGAGGCTAAACAGATTTTCTGGTTCGGGGAACTGTATTATTGCACTAACTTTTTCTGGGTCTGTTTTTGTTCCTCCTCTGGTGACAATGAATCCTAAAACTTCTACGATCTCTTTAAAGAACTTTGTCTTTTCCCGTGCCAACCTCATGTTGGCATCGAGTAGGCCCTTAAGCACTGTGTCAATGTGCTTTTCATGTTCCGTTTCATTTTCAGAAAAATGATAACGTCTTCAACGTTGATGTAACATATTTTGCCGATTTCTTCCCGCAGCACATCGTCGACGGCTCTTTGGAAAATACTCCCGGTGTTTTTTAGGCCGAAGGGTAGTCGGTAAAATTCGTATTTCCCACCATCAACTGAGTACGAGGTCTTTTCTCGGTCCTTCTTAGCCAGGTATATTTTATGATACCCTGACTATAAGTCTAGGGTGGTAACGAATTTAGCTTTCCCCAAGATCGCTAGAATCATCGGTATACTTGGCATGGGGTAGCGATTGGCGACTGTTCACTCGTTCAGTTTTCTGAAGTCGATTACTAATCGCTTTCTTCGTAATGCCATTATCGTCAGTCCCTTTTTTTGTCAACCACCCAAGTAAGGCTTTTGTATGGGAATCTGGACGGCCAAATTATGCTATTTTCCAGCTGCTCCTTTATTTCTTTGTTTACAAAATCTGCTGCCCCCATAGAATAGGGGTATAGCGTGGAGTAGACCGTTTTGTCACTCGTAGTTCGAATAGTAGTAGTGGTAAAATTGACGTTTTAACAGTCAAAAAAATTGATTAGTTGATTAGGTTGAGAGGGTAGCTGCCCTGTATTTCCCGCTGGCCTTGAGACTCAGACTGGGTATCAAATCAATAAATCTTTAACGGCTGTTGCCGGAGTTTCATTTATGGAGCTTTGGCTCTTTATTCATTGGGAACATAAATTGAACTAAAACTACGTTGACAAAAAGTAAACCGTGTGGCCGGATGCCCGTGGCATCTGCACTGACCATGCACAAAATCGCTAAAGTCATACGATCTCTGGCCACCAATGGTACAGAGGCACGGCCCATAGCGGTGCACTTCGCTGGCTCAGCTCCCAGACACCCTAAGGGTTGTACATCATTAGGGTGGTCATACGTGGGTGAAAGCTGGTACACTCATAAAAATGTTAACCCGAAATCGCCCTAAAAAGAACACTTTTCGCCCGTAGATTTAGAAATTCGCCCTAAAAATGGCTCCAAAGGCGAGTCGCCCTAAATTTAAGAAAAATTTGCCCTAGAATCGGGAAAGAAACTTCCTCAAATCTAAGGCGATTTTTCTTAAATTTAGAAAAAAATGTCTTTGTTTTTAGGGCGACTTGCCCTAAGTATGTGAAAATTTTTCTGTAATAAAAGGTACATTTTTCTTAAATTTAGAAAGATTTTTCTTAGTTTTAGGGTTATTTGACCACTAAAATGCGACTTTTTTTTTCTAAATTTAAGGGCAAGCTATCTTGAATTAAGAAAACTGGCCCAAGATATAAGAATCTATTTTTTTGATTTTGGGGTGAATTTTTAATTTTTAAAGGCCTTGAAAAAAACACAATTTTTTTGTTGCTGTTTTTTTTATTTGTATTTTACTATATTAATATTTACATATATATACTTATATAAAGATATTTACACTTAGCTATTTACATTAAGTACAGATATTAATATATAATCTTAAAATACAATTTTGGCTTAACAAATTTTTTAATTTTATATATATATGTATATATACATATGTACATGTATGTATGTAACTGTATATTCCTCTAGTTTTTACGTTTTATAAGGGGACCAAGTGTGCATGTGTGTGTGAATATGTGTTTGTGTGTGTGCGCGCGTGTGTGTGTTTGTGTGAGTGTGTGTGTGTGCACGCTTATTTTAAATTCTATTGTCTTTGGTTAGGGTTCCATGTGTCAAAAAAAGATGATGCAATCATGCACCAACACGTTTGTAGGTATATATGTATGTATATGCATGTACATATATATGTATATATGCATGTATATGTATGTACATGTTTTTTTTTTGCTAATTTGTACAAATAATATGGTTCATATTGAATTACTTACATTACGCCTGAGTTTTTTCAAGATTATAAAACTCAACGGCCACACTAACAAGCTCCGTTGAAATTTCCCCTCGAAGTTGGTCCCAAGTTGCACTAATTGTGAATTTCCGTTTTTCATCTTCTATTAGATTAGGATTAGATATCTATGTATATAAATTCCTTTAAGTAAACAATAATAATAAACTTACCTTAAAAAATGTTGAGCAACATATCCCCGTTCAAATTTTTTTTAAATGTCTCCATCGCTGGACTTTTTACACGCAACTTCACTATTTGATCTGTTTGCACGCACTGAAAACCCGAAGCTAACCCTTTACACGAACTGAAAACCCGAAGCCCTCCCGAAGAATACCGAAAATATCTCCGTCTCCGTCATTCTCATGCATTCCCCTTTAAACTTACATCTGTATCCTGTACTTCTAGGGCGAGTTCGACTTGGTTACACGAAAAATTGACCGTCAAAACTAGGGCGATTCGCCCGTATATTGAGAAAGACGCCAAACGAACAAAATCAGGAAAAATCGCCCTACATTTTAGAAAAAAAAGTAAATTAACCCTAAACAAGAAAGAAAGCTAACTTCGGCACGCCGAAGTTTATATACCCTTGCAGATAGAACTTCTATGAATAGGAATCCATACAATATAAATTATATATATTTGTGTTAAAAAACAATGAAGTAATAGCTGCTTTCATTTCATTCACCTATACATATTATATTTGCAGTTTTACATACACAGACTTGCATTTTTCTTCTACATCAAACGATCGTTTGTATGGCACCTATATGATATAGTCATCCGATTTTCATGAAATTTGACACAAAATTTAAGACTAATATAAAATGGCTATACCTTAAATTTGATGAAAATCAGCTTAAAACTGAAAAAGTTATACATTTAATTGTATTAATTTCTCGATCGTTCCTATGGGAGCTATATGATATATTAGTCCGATTTTCATAAAATTGTACACAAAATTGTAGAGTATAGTAAAATGGCTATATCTTAAATTTGATCCAATTCTATTGAAAACTGAAAAAGTTAAACATTTTACGATCATTCCTATGGCAGCTATATGATATAGTCGTCCGATCCGGCCCGTTCTGACATATATACGAGTGAGAGTATATAGAAGGCTAACTACAAAGTTTCATTCAGATAGCTTCAAAACTGAGAGACTAGTTTGCGTAGAAACGGACAGACGGACAGACGGACAGACGGACAGACGGACATGGCTAGATCGACTCGGCTGTTGATCCTGATCAAGAATATATATACTTTATATAGTCGGAGGTGCCTCCTTCACTGCGTTGCAAACTTCTGACTGAAATTATAATACCCTGCAAGGGTATAAAAATTGTGTTTATGGCGGCTTGTCTTGATTTTATGGTGCCATTCCCTAAATGTATGAAAACCTTTTCTTAATTCTAGAAAATTTTTCTTAGTTTAAAGGCGATTATTTTTTAGGGCGATTTTTCTTAAATCTAGAAAAATATTTTTATGAGTGTAGGCAGGTAGCTTAGAGCCAGGAGACGGACATATGAATACTTGTTATCCCGTTCGACAGAAAAGTGGGATATCCATCGCTGATATATAGCATTTACTACAAACCAATATATCAAGTAGTCGTTTCCTAAAATTTCAATTAAAAACAATAAAATAAATAAAGTGTAGGCATTTGTCTTTAAGGTGGTAAGTTAAATGTGTTAATTATATGGATCGTGCATTTGAGGTTATAGTCCAAAAGGACGACGTGTATTCACAGAACTTAAACAAAGAAAGACAAAAAATATAAGGGAAAGAGCCCTATTGAGAAAACGTGTGAGGCACGAAGATCATTGGCTTCAACGGAGAACTACAGTGATGATGATAATTTAGATATTGAACTAATGGACATTGGGCCAGCGAGCTGATTTTTAAAAGCTAGGTTCTCCAAATTTGGTACATATGATATTGTCGATGCAAATACAAATAAATCCAAGTTTCAGAACGATCTGACCACGCCTCCCTAGCCGCCCATATGAAATAGGTTTCCTCTTATTGATACTTCTAAGATAATAAATAAAAAAAACCTTAATATTAATAGGTAAAAAATAACAATGCATTCAAAATTGTTATAAATAAGTATTTTTATTTAAAAATGGTTTTAAAAACAGTCCTTATAGTTAGTAGAAATTAATTTTCTTTGAAAACGGATTTTTAGAGTCAGAATTTGAATCACTATCACTATTGATAGTATCAAAATCGGGAACATTTTTATTATTGTTCATGTAACAACAATATAGGAAGTTTGGTGATTCCAAAATTTGATTACGACTCCCTGGTAGGGGTAGTTTATTTTGCTGACATAATCTTTTTGTTAGATAGATGCTCGACACAAGAGGATCTGAGGAATCCATTGCTCTGTGGAAAACGTCTGCTATGTTGTTCTGCCGACAACTCTTCCAAACATGTAACCTCCTGTCACTCTTATAGTATTTGTTACGAGCCTCTGAGGCGTTCTCGCCGAGAACACCTAATGGAAGAATTGATGCTCCTCTTTTTTGGTAGCCGAAAATTAACACTTTATGGACTGTTGCAGACATTGAAAGCCATGAATACAAAGGCATATATAGTAATATGGTTTTCTGACAATATTTTTTAAATTTTGTTGGATCACTAACAATTAAAATATTGTTAAAATATGCAATGAGAATTGCAATATATAGATATATATTATATATATATATTATAATTATTATTCCTCTCCACAAAAAAGGTAGAAAATTGGATGCCAGCAATTATAGAGGAATCTCTAAGTTACCGGCCATCTCTAAACTATTTAAAAACAATATTACCCCTCACTTGTAGCACCTTTGTAGATCAGTTATTTCTCCATATCAACATGGTTTTATTATGCGAAGATCAACAAGAAGAATTCTTTTGCAGCTCTCTTCCTATATAATTTTCAGACAGATGTAATCTATACTGATTTCAGTAAAGCATTTGACTCTGTTAACCATACTCTCCTCGTGTTTATAAATGCAGTGGACTGTATTGATTTTGTCTTAGGTGTTTTATGTTTATTAATTCATGTAGCATTCTAGAATAAGTTTTATAAGCGGGTGCGATAAGCGAGCGGTTGCGGGTAAATTCCAACTAGATCTAACTGGCGAAAATATAGAAACGTGCAGAAGAAAAATAAAGATCGCGTGATGTGCCAATACTCATGCACATATACTGCATTTTGGCTATGAGTGTGAGCTTAAAGCTTTATGTTGTAAACAAGACAATTATGTTCATTAAACTAGGTACGATAATATGCAAAATAATAACAAGTAAAGAAGTAATAATTAACGACCGATTAATTCCTCAACATACCGGCCCCCCTGAACGACGGTTCAGTTCAAAGGAAGCACAGCAATTTTTGTAATGGGGCGCTTGTAAAGTCCTCTGGCAGTTTTAACTGTGGCCACACGAACCCTCTGATCCTGGCCAGGATGAACCTCAATAACTCTTCCCAACAGCCCTTGCTTGGCGGCTGATTCGGCTCCTTTAAAACCATAAGGGTGTCCAATGCAACATTTGGAGCCTCTTGTTGCCAATTCGTGCGAGTTTGAAGGGTGCTGAGATACTCTAAGTTCTAGCATTTCCAGAACCCTTGAACCTTGGCCTGCAATTGTCTCCAGCGCTGCAGTCTGTCAATGTGTGCATCCAGGAAAGATGGCTCTGGTACCGAAGTAAGACGCTGACCTGTTAGAAAATGAGAAGGGGTTAGCGGGTTAAGGCTGTGATCGCTGGGTGCGCACAAAGGACGAGAATTCAGAAGTCCTTCTATCTGAATTAACAGGGTCGAATATTCCTCGAATGTTAATGCACTGCTGCCAGTAACTCGTTTTAGGTGCAGCTTTATAGATCGCACTCCAGTTTCCCAAATCCCTCCAAAATGGTGTGCAGAAGGTGGGATGAAATGCCAATTAATTTCATGAGTCGAGAAAAAGCTTGAAATTTTTTCATTTTGACTTTGGGCAATTGCGATCCGTTGCATTTCATATAATTCGTTTAGCCCCATGAAACGTAGTACAATTGTCCGAATATAAATCTGATATTGGCCCACGTCGAGCCCAAAATCGTTTAAAGGCGGCTATAAAAGCGGATGTTGTCAAATCACTGACCAATTCAATATGTATCGCTTTTGTACATAGACAAACGAAAATTGCAAACCAAGCCTTTCCAAATCTTGGTGTCCGACCTGTAGATACTTTGATTGTTACAGGTCCAGCATAATCCAAGCCAGCGTGAAGAAAATAACGGGCGGGTTGAACTCGGAAGTTGGGCAAATCAGCCATAAGTTGAGAAAACGTGTGTCTTCGCAGCATGAAGCAAGTTATGCAATTAAATACGGTTTTGCGGATGATGTTTCGGGCTCCTAGAATCCAATATCGTTGTCGTAGACTGTGAAACGTATATTCTACTCCAGCGTGTAGCGAGGCAGCATGTTGATATCGAACAAGTAGAGCAGCAATGGGAGATTTCCTAGGCAGAATTATGGGATTTTTGCATTATAATTAGCCATAGAATTGTCTATACGACCACCAACACGCATTACGTTCCGCTCGTTTTGGGGTTGTATCGAATCAACTTAGATTTCTTTGACAATGGCTGTTCGGTGCTTAACTGCTTGTATTCCATTTTAAAAAACTCCTTCTGGACGTGGGTAAATATTCTAGATCGTGCGTATTGTAGTTCCCACGCCGACAGGAACACCGAAAGTTGATTTCTTCTACGAAGACGATGGACGAAACGAATGCAGTAGCTCCATTCCACTAGATTTTATGATCAACGAGGTCCTTTGGAAATAGTCCTCGCGATGCGCAGTAACCTGGATTATCGCCACTTCTTATATGCTGCCAGCAGCTTCGTGGACATGCCTCCAAAATCTCAGCAGTGCGATTGCAAACATATGTGTTCCAAGTCCGTGGAGATGATGATAGCCAATGTAAGATTATTTCAGAGTCTGACCAACAATTGATTCTGGAAATAGGAATAGTTAGTGATTGCTTAACCAGTAAAATCAATTTCGAGAGTAAATGGTCTGCGTTTAACTCAAGTCGAGGAATGGAAATAGGCTTAATAGGAGCCACGCGAGTTTTTTCCATTATTGACCTCGACGCGACTATAGATGACAGCTGCATATGCCTGAGATGAGGCATCCGCAAATCCCTGCAGTTCAATTGATTGGTGTGGCGCTGCTATGTAACGAGGCACTCGACAAGTTTCCAATACGTGCATTTGAAATACGAACTGTTGCCACCGTATGCATAATTGCTAAGGCAATACCTCATTCCATTCGACAGAACTCAGCCAGCTATCTTGAAAGAGAATCTTTAACAACACAGTGGGCGCAATCAAACCCAGCGGATCGTAGATCTTGGCTAATTCCGAAAGCAAAGTGCGTTTGGTTAGAGTTGTTGTTGTAATGGGGCGCTTGTAAAGTCCTCTGGCAGTTTTAACTGTGGCCACACGAACCCTCTGATCCTGGCCAGGATGAACCTCAATAACTCTTCCCAACAGCCACTTGCTTGGCGGCTGATTCGGCTCCTTTAAAACCATAAGGGTGTCCAATGCAACATTTGGAGCCTCTTGTTGCCAATTCGTGCGAGTTTGAAGGGTGCTGAGATACTCTAAGTTCTAGCATTTCCAGAACCCTTGAACCTTGGCCTGCAATTGTCTCCAGCGCTGCAGTCTGTCAATGTGTGCATCCAGGAAAGATGGCTCTGGTACCGAAGTAAGACGCTGACCTGTTAGAAAATGAGAAGGGGTTAGCGGGTTAAGGCTGTGATCGCTGGGTGCGCACAAAGGACGAGAATTCAGAAGTCCTTCTATCTGAATTAACAGGGTCGAATATTCCTCGAATGTTAATGCACTGCTGCCAGTAACTCGTTTTAGGTGCAGCTTTATAGATCGCACTCCAGTTTCCCAAATCCCTCCAAAATGGTGTGCAGAAGGTGGGATGAAATGCCAATTAATTTCATGAGTCGAGAAAAAGCTTGAAATTTTTTCATTTTGACTTTGGGCAATTGCGATCCGTTGCATTTCATATAATTCGTTTAGCCCCATGAAACGTAGTACAATTGTCCGAATATAAATCTGATATTGGCCCACGTCGAGCCCAAAATCGTTTAAAGGCGGCTATAAAAGCGGATGTTGTCAAATCACTGACCAATTCAATATGTATCGCTTTTGTACATAGACAAACGAAAATTGCAAACCAAGCCTTTCCAAATCTTGGTGTCCGACCTGTAGATACTTTGATTGTTACAGGTCCAGCATAATCCAAGCCAGCGTGAAGAAAACAACGGGCGGGTTGAACTCGGAAGTTGGGCAAATCAGCCATAAGTTGAGAAAACGTGTGTCTTCGCAGCATGAAGCAAGTTATGCAATTAAATACGGTTTTGCGGATGATGTTTCGGGCTCCTAGAATCCAATATCGTTGTCGTAGACTGTGAAACGTATATTCTACTCCAGCGTGTAGCGAGGCAGCATGTTGATATCGAACAAGTAGAGCAGCAATGGGAGATTTCCTAGGCAGAATTATGGGATTTTTGCATTATAATTAGCCATAGAATTGTCTATACGACCACCAACACGCATTACGTTCCGCTCGTTTTGGGGTTGTATCGAATCAACTTAGATTTCTTTGACAATGGCTGTTCGGTGCTTAACTGCTTGTATTCCATTTTAAAAAACTCCTTCTGGACGTGGGTAAATATTCTAGATCGTGCGTATTGTAGTTCCCACGCCGACAGGAACACCGAAAGTTGATTTCTTCTACGAAGACGATGGACGAAACGAATGCAGTAGCTCCATTCCACTAGATTTTATGATCAACGAGGTCCTTTGGAAATAGTCCTCGCGATGCGCAGTAACCTGGATTATCGCCACTTCTTATATGCTGCCAGCAGCTTCGTGGACATGCCTCCAAAATCTCAGCAGTGCGATTGCAAACATATGTGTTCCAAGTCCGTGGAGATGATGATAGCCAATGTAAGATTATTTCAGAGTCTGACCAACAATTGATTCTGGAAATAGGAATAGTTAGTGATTGCTTAACCAGTAAAATCAATTTCGAGAGTAAATGGTCTGCGTTTAACTCAAGTCGAGGAATGGAAATAGGCTTAATAGGAGCCACGCGAGTTTTTTCCATTATTGACCTCGACGCGACTATAGATGACAGCTGCATATGCCTGAGATGAGGCATCCGCAAATCCCTGCAGTTCAATTGATTGGTGTGGCGCTGCTATGTAACGAGGCACTCGACAAGTTTCCAATACGTGCATTTGAAATACGAACTGTTGCCACCGTATGCATAATTGCTAAGGCAATACCTCATTCCATTCGACAGAACTCAGCCAGCTATCTTGAAAGAGAATCTTTAACAACACAGTGGGCGCAATCAAACCCAGCGGATCGTAGATCTTGGCTAATTCCGAAAGCAAAGTGCGTTTGGTTAGAGTTGTTGTGATTCTAGGGGTTTCTAACTTGAAGGAGATATAGTCATTTCTTGGTTTCCAGCATAGTCCCAAAACTTTAATAACTCGATCAGAAGTTTCCTGCTCGAAAGCGTCAGGAGGATACTCACAATTCTCCTGTGGTAATGACTTTAAGCGGGCGTAACAGTTTGAGCTCCACTTTCGAAGTTTGAATTGAGCTTCGCTCAGAAGTAGAATTAGTTCATCTTTGAGTGCAATGAGATCCTTAATTTTATCGCATCCAGTAGGGATATCATCAACGTAAGCGTCTCTGTTAAGAATGACAGCAGCATTCGGATACAAATCTGCATAGTCGATCGCAAGCTGCTTAAGAACCCTGACGGCTAAGAACGGCGATGAAGCTAATCCGAATGTGACGGTCAGCAATCGATAGTGATCCAGTGGAGTGTTCTCCTCCTTTCTCCAAACTATACGTTGGTATTGCATATGCTTGTCTGAGACCAAAATTCCTCTAAACATCTTTTCGATGTCAGCGCAAAATACATAAAGATGCTGACGGAAACGAAGACATACTCCAATTAAACCCCTTAGAATAGGTGGGCTTATGTGAAGCCGCGAATTGAGCGACTGACCCGTGGAATCCTTTCCTGAGCCGTCAAATACCACTCGGCAACGTGTGGTAGTACTATCTGGTTTAAACACTGCGTGGTGCGCCAAATAGTTGCAATGTGCTGAATCCTCAGCCGCTGCAGCTGCAGGCATCAATTCTATGTGTCCTCTTTTAAAATAGTCATCCATAAAATCTACGTATTGTTGTTTGAGTCCAGGGAATTTTCGAAATTTCCGCTCTAAAGCGGCGAAGCGGTTTAAAGCCTGTGGCAACGTTGAGCCAATTGGCGTAATGGGCTCCATAAATGGGTACTGAACAATGTATACACCATCATCTCTGCGAGCATGCGTTGCCAGAAAGTGTTGTTCTGCAGGATCACTGGAGTCTATCATTGCTTTACTTGGATGAACTTGTTCCATATCCATGAATGATCGAACTAACGAATCCAAATCTTCGTACGCGTGGTGGACTTGTGCGTGCGTCCATGATTCGTTGCAATCGTTGAAGCTGCTGTAATAACCCAACCAAAATTAGTGTGTAGTGCGATGGGGTATTCAATACAAAACTCTCGACGATTTCCAGTATATATGCTCCACAGTTGATCACCGCCCAGAATAACGTCGATTTTTTCCGGAGCTCCGAACGTTGGATCAGCCAATGGAAGGCTGCAAATCGTTTTCCAGATAGGAGAGCTGGACTTGACCTGTTGACCTGGAATCAAAGAAGGCAGAGAACTCATAATTAGACCAGAGACCTCCAGGGTTGCACTAAAGGTTCTTGAGAGCAGGGTAAAGCTGGCACGTCCTCGGCTAACACCAGCCGGGTTAGCACCTAATCCAACCACTGAGATGCGTGCATGCGTGCGTGAAATTCCTATCCTTTGGATGAACGACTCGGCTACCATAGTTATTGTCGATCCAGTATCGAGAAATAACCGACAAGTGGTCCTGTTGCCCCATGTGTCGATTACATTGGCCAGAATAGTTGGCAGTATGGTTTGATTGTTAGCCCTCTCCAGAGTGTGATGACTAACAGCGGAAGTATTAGCAACTTGATCAATCGTATTAAATTTAGCAATAGACAGATGAGCAGGAGCCAAAGGAACCGATCTTGACTCAACCGGATGAACTAAAGTGTGGTGCTTAGCATTGCACTGACGACAAGTGTTCGATGAGTTACAATCCCTGACTTGATGAGATTGACTCAGGCAATTGAAGCATAGCTTAGTATCCCTGGCAAAGGTGCGGCGGTCTAGTACATCTAGAGCTTTGAATTCAGCACATGCATTTATATTCTGCTGCCCTTGACAATAAATACATTCGCGGGACTGCTGATTTGCATGATAGGCGACTTGGCGGCGTTTGTGCTCTTGACGGTTGTATTACCTGTAACTCCTGACAAGACTCCAAAGTATCACAATGAGCAAAAAGGAAACTAAATAAATCATTTATGGTGACCTCTTCTTTGACCGTCATATTACAGTTGGCCCAAGCCTGTTTGATTTCAGGACTTGATTTTGAGAGCAAAATATGAATTGGCCATACATCGCGGCTGTTGCAGTTCAGCGCGTGTAGGCCACGAATACATTCGTCGGCAGAGTCAATTACCTTTCGTAACTCAGCGATATTCGAATTGTTAGCGGTAGGCAACGACAGAAACTTCTGAACAAAAGTTCGAGCGATGAGCGATTTTTTGTTATAACGACTTTCCAATTTTTCCCATGTGTCTTGGTAATTATCATTACAAACGGCAATATGTTTAATTAGGGACAGGGCTTCACCATCCAAATATGATTTTAGATAATGAAACTTTTGGCACTTGGAAAGCTTGTTGTTATTGTCTACTGAGCTTAGAAACAGATCACTAAACTGGCTCCAATCCTCGTATTTTCCAGAAAATGTGATTGATTTTGTCTTAGGTGTTTTATGTTTATTAATTCATGTAGCGTTCTAGAATAAGTTTTATAAGCGGGTGCGATAAGCGAGCGGTTGCGGGTAAATTCCAACTAGATCTAACTGGCGAAAATATAGAAACGTGCAGAAGAAAAATAAAGATCGCGTGATGTGCCAATACTCATGGACATATACTGCATTTTGGCTATGAGTGTAATCTTAAAGCTTTATGTTGTAAACAAGACAATTATGTTCATTAAACTAGGTACAATAATATGCAAAATAATAACAAGTAAAGAAGTAATAATTAACGACTGATTAATTCCTCAACACCGTAAAAAAACTTGATTTAATGGTTTTTCCAAGTGATCTTCTTAATTGAATATCAAGTTATCTGAATGGTAGGATACAAAAGGTCCTCTATAAGAATAATTTATCTAATGCTCTAAGGGTTACATCTGCCGTCCCTCAAGGAAGCCATTTGGGACCTTATTGTTTACATTATTTATATATGACCTGCCCAAAGTCTTGACTAACTGCAATGAGGTCGCCTGCCAGTCGGATTTACAAACAGATCTCAATTATTTTCAAACTTGGTGCCGTGTAAACTTATTAAACTTAAACGGCTCGGAATGCAAGCTAATGACATTCTCTCGTGTCATTAGCTTGCATTTCGAGTCATTTAAGTTTAATAAGTTTACACGGCACCAAGTTTGAAAATTATTAAGATCTGTTTGTAAATCCGACTGGCAGGCAACGTCATAGTATTGCACGCAAAGCTTGACGTCATCCGCGTACATAAGTACTCTGGAGTTAGTCAAGACTTTGGGCAGGTCATTTATAAATAATGTAAACAATAAGGGTCCCAAATGGCTTCCTTGCGGGACGCCAGATGTAACCCTTAGAACATTGGATAAATTATTCTTAAAGAGGACCTTTTGCGTCCTGTCATTCAAATTACTTGAGATCCAATTAAGAAGATCACTTGGAAAACCCATTGAATCGAGTTTTCTAACGAGGAGAGAATGGTTAACAGAGTCAAATGCTTTACTGAAATCAGTATAGATTACATCTGTCTGATAATTATTATGGAAGCCCTTTATAATATAGGAAGAGAGCTCCAAAAGATTTGTTGTTGTTGATCTTCGCTTCATAAAACCATGTTGACATGGAGAAATAACCGATCTACAAAGGTGCTGTAAGTGAGGGGTGATAATGTTTTCAAATAATTTAGGGATGGCCGACAACTTAGAGATTCCTCTATAATTGCTGGCATCCAATTTGATTCCTTTTTTGTGGAGAGGAATAAGATACGATTCCTTCCAAATAATGGGAAAGTGGGAGTTTTCCAAGGACAAGGTAAACAATTTCAGAAGGGGATAGCACAGGGCGTTGGCACAATGCCTGAGCACACAGCCAGGAATTCCGTCGGGACCTGGCGAATAAACTGGCTTGACACGATGAAGATCTAAAAGGAGAGAGCTTTCGTTTAGGCTAGGACAGAAAATTAAGTTTGATTTGGGTATGTCGTAGGAATAGGTCTGGTGTAGATACGAAGAGCTAGAATAGGTTGTTTGAAAAAACTGCGAAAATATATCGGCTATTGCCTGATCATTATTTGCGGTAGTATTTTCAAATGAAAGCGAGGAAGGATTTGTTTTAGGCTTACGTTTAGTGTTAACGAAATTATAAAACTGTTTTGGGTCCTGTGAGAACTGGGCCCTACAACGAGATAAATAGTTTTTATAACACTGCGCGTTCAGCACGGAAAAGTTTGACCGAGCTGATAAATAAGATAAAAGGACAGATTGAGAACCGGTGATTTTAAATTTAGCATAGAGTCTAGATTTTTTATTTTTAAGTCGGCTCAAATCTTTAGTAAACCACGGCGGTTTATTCGAGCTTGGCGGATAATATAACGGAACACATTCAGTAAAAAATGAATTCATGGCACTGTAAAAAATATCCACGGCAACAGCCATGTCAGTGCACATATATAGAGCAGACCAATTGAACTCATTTATAAAATTATTCAGCCGTTCAAAGTCCGCTTTGCGAAAACATAGGACTTTATTGGCTGGACGGTCAGAAATATTCTGTACGTCACACCCAATATTAAGAGTCACATCGAAAGTTGGATGATAAGAATTTTCGGGCTGCGTCAGAGGCGCCACCCTTGCTAAACTGACTCTCGCAGGATCAGAGACGAAGCAAAGATCGAGCAAGCGCTGTAAGGAATTTGGGTCGGGATTGGCCTGGGAAGAGTTATTCCTACAGACCGCTTTTTCTTTTTCTTCGCCTCGAACTCCTTAACAACGATGTACTCTGGCCAGAAGTTGGGAGAGCAAATAGTGTTAAAGAGCTCGTTAAGGACATTTATTTTGAAAGATGAAATGTCCCTTGGGTAAAAAAGTTTGAACTTTTCCACCTTTATCTTAAATTTTTCGGCTCTGGTTTTGCCTTGTATAAAGGCGAGAACATCTTCCGATGTTTGGTCAGGGGAGAGCCGCGAGACAAAAATATGTCTCGTCGGTGGAACCGCTATAAGGGCTTTTGGCAAGGCAGATTGGTTATCTGCCGTGCCATTGTCGGCTGGTATTCCGGGCCTGACACCCTGGGCAGATATATTTTTAAATTCGGGACTTTGAGGGGTCAATATTTGCGACCCCCCAGGGGACAAAACAGAAATCACCGGCGGTACGGCCACTCCCGCTGCACATTCGGGTACCGAATCTTTTCTAGCGCTCGATCTCAGCACTCTTGGAAATAATGCTGAGGTTGAGGGCTGTGCTGAGGGAGGCTGCTGCTGAGAGCCCATTGCAGGTAGTTGGGGTCCGTCTACATGCTGCCTACCAGTAGCAGTTTTTTTGCGCCTAGGAGACTCATTTAATAGCCTAAGGCTATTAAATTGGGTGTCCAGCGCCAAGAACATATCAAGAGTTTAACGAAAACTCGTTAAAATGCCCTTAAAACCGCTTTTGGTTTGCCGCATGAAAGACATCATCTCCCTTTCTAAATCGCGAGAGGCCTCACAACAGAAACGCAGGGCGATGTTATTTTTTACATCGTCCACCGTCCGAGCTGCAACTCCAATACACTTGCATGACGTTGTCGCACAGCCAGCAGCCGATTGTAAGGTCACCTGCAGCAATTGCCTTTTTGCAGGTTTTGACGAAACAGACAAAATTTCCGGACATTATATGGACTTACCAGCTATATATCTGTTCAGAGCAGACCGCTAGCGCCTAATCATGCACGCATGGGTGTATGGCTCCACCTGCTGCGCTCTTAGCTTTTCTCTTCTTATCTATTTTTCTCTCTCTTCTTCTGTCGCCTTATCTTTATGCTAAGCTACATTTTAAGCATTATATATGTTGAAGTCAAGCGTTCGATCGGTAGTTGCAGCTCCGACCAGAGAACAAACGAAAATATACACAGCATTTAATCAACCTAATTCGAGCGTTAGTTATTATTGCTCAAGGGTGGCAAATTCGTTGTCTTCCCCATAAACAATATCTTTTATAAAGTTTCTGACCTTTATTTATCGAACATCTAATATAATATGGCGTTGCATAATCAACCCCCGTATTAAAAAATGTGTGTGACATTGTCACCCTACATTTTGAAAGATTTCCCATTACCTGTTGTGCTGTGATTTGTCAATATCTTGCACATTTCGGACATTCCTTTAATTTTTTCATTGGATAACTTCTTAACCCAAATATCCAATATTTTCTTTGGATATAAGCTGTCATTAAATTTATTCCATCATTATGGACCTTTTCAATAATCAATAAAGTACCCTAAAGTGCCCTAAAAAAATCATTTGATTGTTTACTTCAAACCTGGCATTAGCATTCTGTAATCTTCCGCCTACTCTAATAAGTCTATTTTTACCAATGAATGGACGCAAACTCAAAAGTTTGGAATTAAATATGATTTCCTTTTTATTAAGCAAGCTGTTGAGCTCCGGACTAAGTTGGAATTCTTTCTCCTTTTTTACAATTATATATTCAGCATATTTTAATACCTTAACCGCAAAGAAACATGAATAGGATATACTCTTTCTTTTTATATTCATAAATCTAACGATGTAACATATCACTCGTTTTAATTTGTGTATCCATGAATATTTGTCTAATAACTTATAGATCCGATCCTCATCCGTTGTCAGCATGCTATTAACCCTCGCTTCTTCCTCGGCATCTGGCTGAGGAGGCCAATTTTTTTTCGATTCTTTTAGCCACCTTGACCCGTTCCACCAAAGATCATAATACCAACTCACTAGAGGAAATTCTTCTAAAAGCCGCGTTCGCTGGATTATCCTCTAATCTAACATGATTCCATCTTACGTCTGAACAACTTTGAATGTCATCAGCTTTTTAACTTTTCTCTGATCACTTCTAATCCAAGCTAAAGTTATAGTGGAAACACTCCATGCATATATTTTCACTGTTTATTTAATAGATTCTTTAATTTTTTATGATAAAAGTAAGTGTGCTGCACAGAGTTCTAGTTTTGGAATCGTTTTCCTGTTTTTAATCGGATTTACCCTACTCTTCCTAGATAATATTGTAACAGAACTTCCTACCTTGGCATATACTATCGCAGCAAACGCCTTTTCCGATGCGTCGGCAAACTCGTGAATTTGAACACTCGAATCTCCTTCGCTTCGGATCCATCTTGGTACCCTATCTATTTTTTTTTAAACTGACAGTTTCTTTTTATAGCTTGCCCATTCATGGGCATCATCATCAGACAATTCTTGGTTCCAGCTATACTCAGAAAGCCAAAGCTTCTGCACAAAAAGTTTTTCAATAATGGTTACTGGAGCTAACCATCCCAAGGGATCATACATTTTTGTGACGTACAGAGCACAGTCCGCTTGTTTTCTTTTTTTGCCGCTACATAAACGCAAAATTTGAACTCATCCCGTTGGGGTTCCCATTGAAGTCCCAACGTTTTGACGAACTTGATATCTTTGATGTGTATTATTTTGTTGTCCCCAGTATCTTCTACAATTTTTAATATTATATAATGCTTATTCAAAATCCATATTCTTAAATTCAGATTAACTGACTTGAATTCGCTGGAAATTTCGTTCATAATATTTATAGCTCCTTCTATTGAACTGGTTCCAGTCATAAGATCGTCCAAATAAAAATCGCTCCTAATTATCTTTCCGATCTCTTCATTTTTACATTTGTCTGCTATATCTACTATAACTCTAGTAGCTAAATATGGTGCAGATGCGGTACCACATTTTTTTTTTTTTTTTTTTTTTTTTTTTTTTTTTTTTTTTTTTTTTTTTTTTTTTTTTTTTTTTTTTTTTTTTTTTTTTTTTTTTTTTTTTTTTTTTTTTTTTTTTTTTTTTTTTTTTTTTTTTTTTTTTTTTTTTTTTTTTTTTTTTTTTTTTTTTTTTTTTTTTTTTTTTTTTTTTATATCACTAAGGCTTCTATTGTTGGTAGTTTTGGCTGAAGCGTCAAACACTATCCTCAATTTCGTGGTTAAACTGGTATCCCTGAGCACTGCTATATGAGGCAAGAAATATTTTCCTTCATTTCTCGATTCCACCATATGTCCGAGGTTTATATATTCTTTTATAAATTTTGTATAGTCTTCTCATAACCAAATTTATAAAACGTGTCATAGTTTGTGGCTTTGATTCTCCCAATGATTTGTCATCTTTAAAGGGAATCTTTACAATATATCTACCAGTTGAATTTTTGGTGGAGGTAGTAATTAAATTATTCTCGCAAATTTCTGTTTCAACGTCAAATTTTTCATCGCTTTGCAATTCCCAAAATCGTTCTAGTTCTTGAACTTCAACAGTAGTTGCAACTGAGTGCCTTAGATTTAGTACACCCAGAGATAATCCACCCAAAATTCGTATTCGCTCCAATAATCACATCAACTTGAGTTGGCTTATTAAAGTCTGGGTCAGCTAAGGCGAAGTTTTGCAATTAAGATTTGTCTACCCTTATCTTATTTGTATGTAGGGCTCCCATTAACTTCGGCAATACTATTGCCTCAGTCACCAATGGCTTCTTTGAATTAAAGCAGTTTAACATCAATATATTTTGTATTTGGACACACATGTCCCTGTACACGAAATTTCACTAATTTCAGTTTATGACCTGATTCTTGGCAGTTTTAAAATATGGGCTGCATCTTGTGATATTATGGTACTTTGTGAGCCACTATCTATCAGTGCCCTTAAAATTTCGAAATTATTAGCCGATTTAATTTTAATTATTGCTGTCGCAAGCAACGCTTGAAGTCACGCATGTATTGACTTTTCTCTTTTTTGAGCATTTATATGCAGCATTGTATGAGGTCCTTTGTTACATTGAGAAAATAAATATTCGCTGGTACATCTCTGCTGTTAGAATGTTTAAGACACTTTGTACATAATTGTAATTTTTTGTACGATTTCTAATCGCTCTGTGGGATTCATCACACTAAATTTGTGACATTGGTTTATTAAATGTCCCATCATTTTTCAGATGGGACACCTTTTACCAGTATTTAAAAAGTTATTTATATTTGGAAAACTAAAGTTTTTGGGAGAGTTAAAATTGGTATATTTATTTACAGGGTTTTCTTCCTGTACAGAGCTAGTCAGTCGCTGCTCCAAAAAATCCATAACATCCGATAATTTCTGGATTTCCTTGGGGTTCCTTGGTCCTCTTCATGACTCTAATATAATTGAAGAGTCTGTACATTAAATTTTCTTAGCACCATATGAGAAAATAACAAATCCACCAAATCCGTCAGATTCGGCCTTGAGTTTTAGGATGTGTATTGCCACATTTATGGTGTCAATAAAATATTTTATTTGTCTGACGTAATCAATATTTAAAATTGCTCCAAGAAAATCGTACGATTATTTTCGTCCCGCTTAGTTAGAAGGTCCCAAGCGACATCGTAATTCTGTGCAGAGCCCATTAAAAGATGAGCGACCACATTTTGGACTTCACCTTTTAAGGCCGACTTCAAATAACTAAATTTTAAGGAGGTACTAAGACTCTCCCTTGAATGTGTTAATTAAATAAACAGATCTTGAAAAAGATCCCACTCTATTGAATCGCCAAATGTGGGTACCTCGATTTTTGTTAGGGTAGGTCAATTTGAAATTTTACTCATACCCTTCAATTTTACTTCTACTTTCTCCTTCATCTGTTCGTTAATTTCAAATTATGTATTTTGGATATCAAATTACAACTCGCTAAGGGTTACTTCGACATCTAGGATACAAACTTCTACTTTTCTTTTAGGTTAGACAATATTTTGCCAGAGGAAATGAACTTTATTTTTTCGAATACGCAAAGGTCTCTCGTTTTTCATTCTGAGTCTCTAAGTATATTTTATCTAAATACGCTCTCAGCCGATGAATTTTTTGCTCAAATATTGATTGACATTCCGCCTATTTTGTTTTTGACCTACTTTGTTCATAAGCGGTTCTAATTTCCTTCAATAGATTAATCACCTTATTATACCATGGTCTATGGGCCCTAGCCTTACCAACAAATTGTGATTTGTTAAAAACTCCTTCTCTAAGTGATTTACCAATTGTACATCTACGTTTGACATTCTTCAATTATCATGGCTACTGGCTATTTCCCCACATGCCTTGTTTAACTCAGCCAGCCTTTTCAGAAGCTTAAAAATTAGTTTGGACATCATTTTTATATCCTTGCTGGGTATTATAATTTCAGTCAGAAGTTTGAAACGCTGTGAAGGAGGCACCTCCGACCATATAAAGTATATATATTCTTGATCAGGATCAACAGCCGAGTCGATCTATCCATGTCCGTCTGTCTGTCTGTCCGTTTCTACGCAAACTAGTCTCTCAGTTTTGAAGATATCTGAATGAAACTCTGTAGTTAGCCTTCTATATACTCTTACTCGTATATATATCGCAACGGGCCGGATCGGACGACTATATCATATAGCTTCCATAGGAATGATCGGAAAATTTTTACAAAAAAAATTATAACATTTTCAGTTTTCAACAGAATTTGATCAAATTTGAGGTATTGCCATTTTATTATATTCTACAATTTTGTGTAAAATTTTATATTTATCGGACTACTATGTCATATAGCTCCCATAGGAATGATCGAGAAATTAATACAATTAAAAATTATAAATTTCAGTTTTCAACAGATTTTCATCAAATTTGAGGTATAGCCATTTTATATTAGTCTTAAATTTTGTGTCAAATTTCATGAAAATCGGATGACTATATCATATAGGTGCGATACAAACGATCGTTTGATGTAGAGAAAAAATGCAAATCTGTGAATGTAAAACTGCAAATATAATATGTATAGGTGAATGAAATGAAAGGAGGTATTACTTCATTGTTTTTTAACACAAATACAAATAATTTATATTGTATAGATTTCTATTCATAGAAGTTCTATCTTTTCTATCGGCGTGCCGAAGTTAGCTTCCTTTCTTATTTTTATTTTAATTTATTTTGCGGCCTTTTGGTTTCATTTAGTTTTGTGCCACTTTTTCACTTTGTCACGGTCGCCATGTAGCTTATTTAATTTTATTCCATTTTCCACTTATATTGAGACAGTGGGTGTGTGTGTGTCCCTAAAGTACTCTTGGTACAGTGGGCATTAGTTATTCATGTACATACTACACCATATTCGCCCCACGAGAGACTTCCAGTTCAACCTTGTGTCAGTGTGTCAGTGTAAATCTTGTTATACTCATTCAGAGTATTATAATTCTAGTCAGAAGTTGCAATGCAGTGACCCCATAACGAAGAAATATTCGAGATATATATATAATACATACATATATAGCTGGTATATAATGATCAAAAAGCTGGCATAGAAACAATCGGAAAATTTTTAGAAAAAAATTTTGGTTTTTTTTTTTTTTAATTTCATCTATTATTCATTGAGACAAAGACACTTTAAATTATTATTTAAAAATTTCTGATTTCATATTATAATGAAATCGGCACGTCGAAGTTTATATACCCTTGCAGATAGAAATTCTATGACTAGGAATCCATACCATATAAATTATAAATATTTGTGTTAAAAAACAATGACGTAATACCTGCTTTCATTTCATTCACCTATACATATAATATTTGCAGCTTTTTATTCACAGATTTTCTACATCAAACGATAGTTTGTATGGCACCTATATGATTTTCATGAAATTTGATACAAAATTTAAGACTAATATAAAATGGCTATACCTCAAATTTGATGAAAATCTGTTGAAAACTGAAAAAGTTATAATTTTTAATTGTATTACTTTTTCGATCGTTCCTATGGGAGCTATATGATATAGTAATCCGATTTTCATACAATTTTATAAAAATTGTAGAGTATAGTAAAATGGCTATATCTCAAATTTGATCCAATTCTATTGAAAACTGAAAATGTTAAACATTTTTTTGTAAAATTTTCCGATCATTCCTATGGCAGCTATATGATATAATCGTTCGATCTGGCCCGTTCCTACATATATATGAGTGAGAGTATATAGAAGGCTAACTACAAAGTTTCATTTAGATAGCTTCAAAACTGAGAGACTAGTTTGCGTAGAAACGGACAGACGGACAGACGGACAGAAGGACAGACGGACATGGCTAGATCGACTCGGCTGTTGATCCTGATCAAGAATATATATACTTTATATGGTCGGAGGTGCCTCCTTCAATGCGTTGCAAACTTCTGACTGAAATTATAATACCCTGCAAGGGTATAAAATTCGGACTACTGTCATATAGCTGTCATAAGAACGTTTGGAAAACTTATACTAATTTTAGAACCTACTCAGATTTAACCTTTCCTTAATTTTCAGAATTTGACTATAGCATATAGCTTCCATAAAAGCGATCGTTTAATGTTTGGGGAAAATCTCTAAAAATGTAAATATATATAATATGCATAAGGGAATAAATTGAAAGTACACAATATTTGTTTTGTTTTCAAATGTAAATATATAAAGATCTATGTTTCCCTTCCTTTCCTGTAGGCGTTAACCTTACGCAATCCGAAGATCCTTACCACTCAACTTTCGCAGTGACTATCGATACGGGAACTGTCTTTGAAAGGAGATTTAATCGAATAGCTGGTAAAGTCCACTGTTTTTGAAAAGCTGACTACCAAAGGCTAAATACCTTTATACCCGAACTCAATTGGTCCCATCTGTACATGTGCTCTCACATGGTAACCGCCGTGGACATTATTTACAGTGCACTGCAGTGCCATAAACATGTCAGCATGGTTTTATGAGGCAACTGGGAATTTACCTCATTTGTCATTAGAGGCTTCAAATGTAACTTTCAAACCGATGTGACTTCAGTAAAACTTTATCCTCTGTTTATCATTCTCTTCTATGGGATTTCCTAATTGTTCACACATGAACACGTATATATAGAAAAGTATATAAAAGGATCGAGTCTCAGCACTGCACAGATTAGCATCTGTCTGCGTATCTATAAATACATAACCGCTTCTCGGGCCTATCATATATGTATAACTGCGATGTAATGGATTTAATGTAAAATCAGAAAAAATATTATAACTTAGCAATTGAAGACGTGTTTTATTTGCCAAAGCTCTTTCATTTTGGTCCTTCGGCCACTCGGCAAGAGGTTCAGGTTTCACCACCTTTGAAATACTAAAGCTGCTAAAATAAATATCTCTTGTTTCCCCCCACCCATGTTAAGGAGCAGAGAAAATAACTACAAAGCAAAAAGATATGCAAGAGTCTTTGGTTTTCAAATAGACACAATTTAGTCTTCAAAAATAGCACAAGGTTGCTGTGATACCATTGAAATATATGGTAAGGCATAGTGAGGCCATATTAACATCAGCAGTGAATGTGCTTAAAAAATAAAAATATAAAAAAGTGCATACACATCAAATATTAATTTATGTCAAAACGAAATCCAATCGAAAAGTAAAAGGTCGCTCCTCGGAAAGACTACAACAGCGGCAGCTAAAATCGACTGCAAGCAAAATCTACTGCAAGCTACAGCAGTAACAAGGCGGCACAAAAAAAAAAAAAAAAACTACAACAGCGGCAGGAGCGGATAAGTCAAACGTTATAAAATATATCATTGTTATATTTAAATTTTTACTTTTGTATATTTATACATATATTTTATATAAGTTAGATAAAAGTACATATAAAATTAAACAAAATTAAGACATTAAGAAAAGTCGCAATCTTGTTCGCTAAAAATAGTATTAAACAAGAAAGGAAGCTAACTTCGGCATGCCAAAGTTTATATGTATACCCTTGCAGATAGAACTTCTATGACTAGGAATCCATACAATATAAATTATATATATAAAATCTGTTGAAAACTCTCGATCGTTCCTATGGGAGCTATATGATATAGTAGTCCGATATTAAAATTCTACACAAAATTGTAGAGTATAATAAAATGGCTATATCTCAAAATTGATCAAATTCTGTTGAGAACTGAAAATGTTACATTTTTTTTTGTAAAAATTTTCCGATCATTCCTATGGCAGCTATATGATATAGTCATCCGATCTGGCCCGTTGCGACATATATACGAGTAAGAGTATATAGAAGGCTAACTACAAAGTTTCATTCAGATATCTTAAAAACTGAGAAACTAGTTTGCGTAGAAACGGATAGACAGACAGACGGACATGGCTAGATCGACTCGGCTGTTGATGCTAATCAGGAATATATATACTTTTTATTGTCGGAGGTGTCTCCTTCACAGTGTTGCAAACTTCTGACTGAAGTTATAATACCCTCCAAGGGTATAACAAGAAATTTTCCGATCAATCCTATGGCAGCTATATGATATAGTCGTCCGATCTGGCCCGTTGCGACATATATACGAGTAAGAGTATATAGAAGGCTAACTACAAAGTTTCACTCAGATATCTTCAAAACTGAGAGACTAGTTTGCGTAGAAACGGACAGACGGACAGACGGACATGGCTAGATCGACTCGGCTGTTGATGCTAATCAGGAATATATATACTTTTTATTGTCGGAGGTACCTCCTTTACAGTGTTGCAAACTTCTGACTGAAATTATAATACCCTCCAAGGGTATAACAAGAAAGGAAAAAACTTCGGCACGCCGAAGTTAATATTCTCTTCAAGGACTGGAAATCAATACAATATTAAATATATATATTCATGTTAAATGAATTACAATGAATTAATATCTGATTTCCTTTCATTTACATATACATATTATACTTACAGTTTTACATTCACAGATTTTCATTTTTCCTCTATATCTAACGAACGTTCGTAGGGGAGCTATATAATATAGTAGTCTGATTTTCATAAAATTGTACGCAAAATTGTAGCATTTTATAAAATGGCCATTACTCAAATTCGATCAAATTCTGTTGAAAACTTAAAATCTTATATTTTTTATGTAACAATTTACCGATCATTCCGTTAGCAACTATGTGATATAGTCGTCGGATACGGCCCGTTCCGACATATATACGAGTGAGAGTATATAGAAGACTAACTACAAAGTTTCATTCAGAAAGCTTCAAAACTAAGAGACTAGTTCGCGTAGAAACGGACAGACGGACAGATGGACAGAGGGACAGACGGACAGGCGGACAGATGGATGAACTAATGAAATTGATAACCTCTGGAAGTTACTAGAGGCATCATACATTGACGAAGGGTTATCAGCCCAACAAGCAAATAAATTCAGCACAAAAGAAGCCATCTCAACAATGGTTTAAAATTGTGAACATGGCAGACTTAAAACAATTCTTGAATCTGGTAACTTTATCACCGTGAATGAAGCCGTCACAAAGTTCATACAATGTAGTACTGAAATGACAGATAACCCAAACTCAATATTGTGTACCAACAATCGAATCGAGGCAATAATTACCCCAGGTAATTTCTGTGGTAGAGGACATGGTTGTGGTAACTACCAATACAACGGTCAGTATCGAAACAATGGTTACTACCAAAATAACGGTAACCAATACTATAATAACCAGGGACACTATAATAACAGAGGTCGTGAGTAGTATAGAAACGGGATTTTCGGGACCTTTGATGTCGGCAAAAGGGGTAATAAAAATGCAATTAATGGGTTAGCTGTCAAAACATTTAATTGCTTTGAGTAATTAAAATGCAATTAATGAGGGTTAGCTGTCAACCTGTCAATGGATGGGGGTAATAAAGATGCAATTAATTAGGGTCAGTGTATGTAAAAGGACACTTGTGAACAAGTGTTCAAGCGCCCCAACAAGGATGTGGATACGAGTGCGAAAGGGAGGGGAGCGATCCCGAGCGATCCCGGAGCGCACGTGTACTTTCCCACGACCCTCACTTAAAGAAAGGGACGGGGGAGGCAATTGAAAAGGTCGCACCGCAGCGATCCTGGACCGCATCGATCCCGTTCACGCACGTGGACGTTGACCCACAATCCTCACTTAAAAAAGGGACGGGGGTCGAATGGACGAAGGGTGCTAACGGAAAATTCCACGCTCTACTCGATCCTCGAGCGCACTTGGACGATCACCCACGATCCTCACTTAAAAAAGGGACGGGGGTGGAATTGAAGAAGGGTACATGTCATGTAACAGAATAACCAAAGTACAACCATATGAATGACGCACACCACGAGCGTGGATTTTCCCTGTGAGATAGGACATGCTTACACACACCACCACCCCATCCTTTCACAAATTCGAGGAAGGATCACCCTCACCATTCTTTCATTGATCAAAAGATGTGCCCTTCTTTGGTATGGAATTGTGTCTTTTAAGTGATAGAGTAAATCTGAAAAATAAATACGGAAAAAAAAAATCCCCAAGCCCTTTTTTTTCAATAAAAAATGGATATATATTTATTTACACATTATAATTTTATTTATCAAATATAAATATCAGAAGCGATGTTCTAAATTAACATACATTTTCATAATTTTTAATGATTTTTGAGAGCGAACACTAAAAAAATGACAGGCGCAAGTATCGAGACCATTGTTGACATTATCATTCGCCCAAGAGCAAGATGTGAAATGTTGTCCATGTATATTTGAAACCAGCGGTGTATCAGGCATCCACTGATGGAAATATTTTAATGAATCCTCCAGATATTGCACGTGTTCGGGGGAAATTTTATTCTTATACATTTTCATGAAATTATTTATTCTAATTACAAGTTGATGTATTGTAAAAGAGGTTGTGGATTTGATTTTGTTTTCCAATGACAT
>NW_028256935.1:0-87903 GCF_035046125.1 Drosophila serrata | reverse complement strand
TAGTTTTCGTAGAAACGGACAGACGGACATGGCTAGATCGACTCTGCTGTTGATCCTGATAAAGAATATATATACTTTATATAGTCGGAGGTGCCTCCTTCACTGCGTTGCAAACTTCTGACTCAAATTATAATACCCTGCAAGGGTATAATTACGAACTAAATTATACAATTAACAGTGAATTATATTTTTTAAGTGCATTAAATAGAGGCAAACAAAATTATTTTCGACCTTATATGTTGAAGAATTTTTGAGGAATCATTGATTAATTGTTGAGTAATTTTTGATGAATCATCAATTGCCGATAAATTCCTGATGATTCATTGATTAATTCTTGTGAAATTTGTGTTCATAACAGTCGAGAACATGCCCATGTAAAATTTATCAGTAATTTGTATGGACATTCAACGATTATTCATCAACAACAGCGCCTTGATTGTTTATGAATCGTAGATGAATTACTAATGAATGGTACTGCTGTAAAACTATGGGGCCTTTAAAACAATAATGTATGTATTTATAGGTGAACGTAACGCAACGTAACATAAGTAGTCATTACTTTTTTATATTAAAATTAATTTATATAATTTAAATAGTATTAATTATAAATGATTTGATTGAATTCTGCAAGGGCATACAAACTTCGGCGCGCCGATATTTGCTTTAATACTTCTTTAAATTTGGAATCAAAAACTTGTTATTAAATTGGAAGTCAAAATTTGTAGAATAATTATTAATTTTTACATTTTTATGTCAAAGTTTAGTAATAACGTTAGTTTTTAATTTTTTAAATATTTTACATCAAAAGTGATTGTCCAATTTCTCCTTTACCCCTGAAATTCGATCACTATGCATTAAAACAATTTAAATTATCTAAATTTATGTTTAAAAGCAAAAAAGTAACACCTGCTATCATTTCATTCACCTATACATATTATATTTGCAGTTTTACATTCACAGATTTGCATTTTTCCTCTACATCAAACGATCGTTTGTATGGCACCTATGTGATATAGTCGTCCGATTTTTATGAAATTTGCCACAAAATTTAAGACTTATATAAAATGGCTGACAAGCGTCAAGGTTCTCCTCTCTATTAAATCACTGGTGGGCGAACCCCGAACGGAGCCATACAAAAGTACCCAACATGTTCCTACAACCCACTTGTGAGCCAGGGCCAATCCCAGATCCGCGAAAATTACCTCCCTCCGTTAAGGTTCCGTAAACTTCCAAATGAAACCACACAGATACTTTGTCGGGTTTTCGGCTGGCGGATGCATCAAAAAAAAAAAAAAGAATTATTTAAAAAAAAAGCGAAAATATAAATTAAAAATGTTATTTTGTAAGCTAACAACTTGACTACTTGATTAATGAATAATTTGCTGATAACCAAAGGTCAAAAAATATGCTTACTATTCATTATAATGTAAATTTATCAAGAATTCAATTAAAAAATGGAAAACGCCTATTCATTCATTTTTTTAATATGTCAAAAAGTTCCAACATGCACATTTTATTTAAAGATGTAAATATTTAAGTCAAGTAGGTAAGTTGGAAAACAGCAAACGTATTTATTTATTTATTTTTTGTATATCCCGATACTAACAAGAGTTGAAAGAGTCCGCCAGGTTTCATTGTGATACTTTTAAAACTGAAGCCCTCTCCAGCCGGTTTAACTCCCACACAAATGCTCCGGGGACCGTCCCTCCGGATATAATAAAATATTAACTTTGTCCCTGGATCCACTATGGTTGTGTCCGATCCAGGGACTCAAAAATCTACGCACGCAAATATATTTTCAAGCGGATCCTGGTTAACTCGACTAGTCAAGAAGAAAAAATGATCCGAGTGGTCTTTAAAAAGATCTTTTACGAGTCCAAACATAGCCTCAGTAGTTTGGAGCAAGCCATCAAGACAATATATATTATTTCCTTGGTATTTAACGTTCTTTAGGTATTCCTGCATTTCCTTCAGTTTGTTCCAAACCATATTATCAATTTGCAGTGCACATTTCATGGGGTTTTTGTCAGTTAATACTCTGCTATTCAGGCAATCAAAGTAATCATTAACTCTTTGGACAAATGCAGCAGTAGAGGCTGCCACTTCTGAACTATTTCGTTGGAGCTGCTTGTTTTGATTACAAGCTTTAATTGCCGCAGAAACAGTGTGACTAAATGTCTGTGTTGCCAAACATACCCGCATAAGCTCAAATCTATTTGGATTAACGTGACTTTTTGTTAATTTAGTCATTCTCGTTACTGATCCCTGCTCTAATTCGTATACCTCTCGTATAACATCGAAATCAACTGTTCCATCAGGGGTTTCAAACTTAGCTTTCAGTAAGTTATTTCTTATTGATTTGAAAAGATGCGGAATGTCATAAAACATATAATATTTCTGATTATTGAAGCTAAAGTAAGGTTTCTCATTCGTGACTTCAAGTAACGAGGTACATTTTCTATTGTTACCTCCTTGATCATACCCAACACCTCTTACTTTGAACCCAATATTTTCAGCAATATTAATGTTTTTATGAATAAGGCTTTTAAGGCATTCTCCTTTAATGTTTGTTTCTGGCACAAAATAGTTCAATATAAATTTCCATTTTTTTAAAATACCCCTTATAACAAATACGCAAATGTGGCTTCCCATTTTATCTGAGCGTTCAAGTAAATGCCCTAAGCCATCAATTACGTCAACTGAGGAATTGTACGTTAAATTTCTTTTTATTGCAACTTTATCACAAGTTATTATGCATTCTTTTTCAGATTCTGTCATTTCCTTAATAGTATCTTTAAGGGCTGAGTACAAACATTCGTTGTCTCCCGGCTGTTTTTTATGCTGTTCCACTTTTGTAGAGCAATGGACTGGGAAGATTTAATTCCAAAAAGTCCTTAAAAACATTTTTGTTGACATCGACCTGTAATAAATGCTCTGAGCAAACAACTTTTCGGAATCATTCCATCTCATATTTGTTCCCTTTTTTTTTAGAAGCATTTTCGCCAATATCTTTTCGTTTCCAGTTAAATTCATTTTCTCAATTTCAGAAAGTAGGTTTTTTTTGCGTCTTTGCTTCTAACCTAATCACCTTTCGTTTTAAATTCGAATTTTCTTTTTGCAGCTTCTTTATTCTTATTTGTCTATCATCAGACAATTTCCTGAAGGCAAAATATTTCTTTTGGAAACATTTTAAAGTTTTTGTGCTTTTATGGCACTGACGACAAATTTCAACAGGTGACTGTGAGCGGTGTCTTTTTAGTGGAGGGAAGCTTACAGCATTAAAATCTGTTTCAGCATTATCACAACTGTAATCTTTTACTAGATTGCGATCTGGGATTGTTCCTCGCCTCAGATATTTTATCCCAATATCATCTGGGCAGAAATGATCTTGGCATAAAAACAGTGATGAAGTGTTCGCCACAAAATCCTCACTAAAATTGCATTTTTCTGCCCATTTCATTAGAATTTCTGGGTATTTTTCTGGAAATTTGAACAATTTAAGGGCGGGGAAATCGCGCCTAGATTTTTGGCAGTGGGGCAGGCTGCACTTGTTTCCACTGATTTGTGCTCTCTTTTTATCTGCCATTGTCATAAGGGCTTTCAAATGGCCTTATTTTTAACAACTAAACAACAAATAATGCTAAAACTCAAACCTGTGTCAATAGCAGCAGCACGTAAAATTGGCGCGCAAAGTTCCGAAACAACGAAAAAAGTTGTAATTTGCTATTTATACCACTTATTTGCACAATTTTTACACTCATTTATTATAGTTTATGTCACAAATGCAACGGGTTAGATTTTATTTGATAACAAAGCGTTTGAATAATTAATAATGTTATTAATCGCCACTCTATGCTGTTGTAGGCCTTTAGCGAACGAAAGAAGAGAAACAAAAGGGGGAATACAAAGAATTGGCGCGCTTTTCTTGCTCGAGCTTTTCTTGCTCCAGCTTTTCTTGCCCGGGCGCGCAAATCAAATAAATTTGAATTTCAGAAAATCATGTAACTAAATTTTATTCTCATATCAAATACTAAAAATGGGTTATTTACATAATATGTACATACAGAATATATAAATATGTATTTATATTATATATTTGAATTATTAAATATATACATATATTAAATATTATTATTATAATAACAAAAAAATACCATTTAAATTCATATTTATATATGTATTTATAATTATTCAATTCAATTGACTTAGAAATAATATTAATTTATATATATATATAAATATATACATAAATTATAAAAATAAAATAAAATAAATGTACAAATTTGTAATAAATTCAACCGCGAAATCTGTATTTTGAGACACGCCATGTTGCTGTATGCGTATGAGAGAGCTGCTGGCTCTAGAGCCGTCACGAAAACATTGCTGTATGCGTGAGAGTGCTGCTGGCTCTAGACTAGAGTCTAGACTCTAGAGCCAGCACGAGAGAGCGGCTAGAGCCAGCACGAGAGAGCGAGCCAGCACGAGAGAGCGAGCCAGCACGAGAGAGCGGCTGGCTCTAGAGCGCTCTCTCGCTGGCTTTTGAACGAAGTGCGAGAGAGCCTGGAGCCAGTTCAAAAGCCAGCACGAAAAAATCGTGTGCAAAAAAATCGTATGGCGTTACTAATCTTATACTTATACAATCTTTGGTTGTAGGAACATGTTGGGTACTTTTGTATGGCTCCGTTCGCCCACCAGTGATTTAATTGAAAGGAGAACCTTGACGCTTGTCGGCGACCACTCCGAGTCCAAAATGTCCAAGCAGCGGCGGTAATTTTACGATGCTATACTCCTAAAAGAATTCAATGCATCAATTTTGCTCTCCGAGCCTCTATCCTTTTCTTCAGAGTTTTCCGAGGCTCAAAATCGGGTTGATACAAATTAAACATTTCTTAGTAATTTCCGATTATACAAGTTGGAGTATAGTTTCGCAATAATTAAGAGCAGCACTTTGGGGATTTAGTCAGTGACCGTTCTGATGCGAAGATATTAAAGCAGCTGCGGTAATTATGCAATGGTATAGTTCTGTGAGAATATAATTATAAATGTTTCTCTCCAAGCCAAAATTTTTGCAAATTGTAGTATTAAGGTATCCGTTCGATATTACAGTCCCTTTTATGGATACAAGGTCTCCAAATCCATAACAGGAAAGGCATCTCCAGAACATGACTGTCAAACCTATAGGTTTTTTTTCAAATGATTAATATGTTTGCTGCACGATCCGTGGTACTGAAATGTAGCCTCATCCGTCCATAAAATATTAAGCCAGAAGTCAAACAGCTTCTTAATGTATTCCAACGCAAATTAAAGTCCCTTTTTTGCTGTAGAATCACTAATTTGTTTACAATTATATTTTTTGATTCAATTTCTTTTTCAATTACCTTGACAGTTCTTCGATTCTCAAACTAGGAATTATCCAAATTAAACATTTCTTAATAATTTCAAACTATTAAAATTGGTGTATAGTTCCGGTTTGCTCCTTGGTCGCCCAACAATAATATAATTGAGAGGAGATCCTTGAATCTAGGCTTTTCAAGCAACTGTGGTAATTTTGCTATGGTAAATTTTTGTGAAAGTAAAATATATCCATATTTCTTTCCAAACAATTTTAAGAGTTTTTCAAATCCGAAACTCATTGTCATTTGCAATGCTTAGAAAGTAAACATTCATTATTTATATCAAACCATTATGAGTAATCAATACTTTCATTTGTGCACTTATACATTGTTCCACAATAAATTTTCTAATATTAAGTTGATTATTATTTTTGAAAATATTTTCAAAAACCTTTATGTGGATTTTACAGACATTACAAAATATATCAGATGGTGCTTATAATTTTCCAAAGTCCGAGTCGCTCGAGTAGTTTTTTTCATGTATTAAAAGCTAGGATGGAGCTGTTAATTGCTCGTTTCCTTCTATTCTCCATCCAAAAACGGCTGATCGAATAGCCGTTGTTAGCTTGTTAAAGCTTGTTAAAATTGTTTTGGGACTATATTAAAACGAATTGATAACAAGAATTTGGATTTTCTCAAATGATCTCTAACAAAGAGCAAATGCCCCGAAAAGTGTGCATTGTGGCATAAGCCCACAAACTCTCTTCAAAATAAAACAGAAACAGGAGTAGCAGGTTGAATCAATTTGGAGCTGGAATATACCGGAAAACGCCGACTAGTCTCTCTGCCAAACTTTGCCGCCTTCCATATCTCACTTATTCCTTGCCATCTGTGTTTACTATTTCACCGAAAAGAAAAAAAATTCAGAGTTGCTTGGAAGAACTATCGCCTAACTATAGTCAAAACAAGTCCATCAAATTCGGATGGAGATCAAAATGAGAAACTTCGGAGCGCAAAATATTATGAACCACCCGTTCAACAGATAGATCTCTATGAGAAGACTATTAACCTTAGGGCAAACGAACTAAAAAAAAATTAACCCAACACTGCTGAGGACTTTACCCAGTAAAGTTACTTTAAGAAACTTTTTGCACTTTCTTATAGTTCATATTCTTTTGGTAAGCTCCACCAATTGGAAACAATCGAAATTTTAAAACAAACATTTTCTATTATTCATGCTAATTTTACATGACTAAGTTCGTTATCTCGTTTTTATTTAAGCATATCATAAATAACACAACATAAATAGTATGTAAGTGACACAGATTACCATAGATTTTTTGATTTAAATTTAATGACGTTGACATTCAATACGCTCGTTTTTTTAAATATGCAAAATTAAATGTATATTTTTCAATCTTTCTGAGAGATTTTGATTTACCGGAATTTAGTTTCCGGCATATTCATCGATAGGGTGGGGGAGACGTCCCTATCGATATGAAGCCAAAGAAAAACTCAGATGCGCAAAAATTACCCTTTTGTTGTCTATTCTGGCCTCGCCTATAGGTGGAGAACCATCGATTGCGAGCGATAGTGCCATCGATAGTGTGATTCTTTAACTGTTAAATGTAAAAAAGCTATAAAATGAAATTTAAACAAAACTTTATTAAATGTGCAAATCCTTAAAAAAAATCATTTCATTTTTAGCTTATTGGTGTTATACAAATTAATAAAACATTTTATTTAAGCTATTTTGGAAAAAAGGAAAGTCAAGAGTTCTTATTGAGAAACAATAACATGTTAATGTTTTTCTCCTTCAGTTGAGTTCGGCGATCGGAGACTATTTGTCCGGCCTTCCTGATGTGCCGCGTATGTTCCATATCCGTTTCATTCAGTTGTAATTATAAACATAAAGCTGAATTTATTTGATTAAGTCACTAAACATGTATAAAGGCTTAAGCGGCCCATCCACAGTAGAACATGTTGGACGACCCGAGTGGCAACATGCTGGCAAATATCATTTGCTAGCAAACAGAGCTGGAAAACAATCGATGGTGAGCACCATAGATTTTTTCGATTGTTTCACAACAAACTATCGATTACTATGGATTGTTTCTTACAACTTTTTTAAATGAGTATTATACTTCTCTTTCGTATACCAATAAATTCGCCAATTGTTTTCATTCATTCATTTACTTCATATATACATATTTATGAAAACTTAAGACAATTAAAGCATGAGAGATCATTATGATATTGTTTTATTTTTGTTAAGGAACATAAGCGTGTCGACTATTTTGGGCTTTAACGACCATATACGGTCAGATATTATTTGACCGGCTTTACTAAATGATCGCTCGGACTCGGCTGAGGAAGATGGCACGCATAAATACTTTTTCGCGATGCTTTGAAGAGCGGTCATGTCTTTCTTTTCCTAAAAAAATAAACGAATTGGTTAATTGAAATTATTAATGAATAATATAAATTTTACCTTCCAAAACAAAAGGGGATCAATTTCCTCAGACTCATTGTGAGTTTCAATGTACTGCCTCAGCAAAATAATGCTGTCCGCTTTGATCGATTGTACTTTTTGTAATATTTTTTTTTCGAGGAATGTAAACATTTTGGTTTTTTTTTTTTAACAGTGATGTTGAAGGTGGTGTTGGAATTTGCGATGGAGGGTGGGATTTCAAATAAGCGAATATCTTTTTCTAGGCCAATTGCTGCTTGCTCAGCGTTAAATGGTGACATTAATGCGTGTTTTTTAAATCGTGGGTCTATCATGGTGGCAATGCGTGGAGCAGTTCTTGCTTCGTACGACGAAATCCATCCGAGAGCCAATCGCTTAATAGATCACAGACATCTGACGCTGTTTTAGACTTAACTTTTGCTTTTAAGACGTTAAGTTTTTGATTCAGCTCGCAAATAATGGGAATTATCAATGAAAGAGTATTACTCTTGCTAGCGCAAACTTGTTTTGTCGCGTCGTAAATTGGTGCTAAGATGCAGCAAACTTCCTGTAAAATTTCATCTTCATCAGCCAATAATGAACTCGGGGCTTTCGGCGATTAGAGAAGAACTGACGCAATGGTATCTTTTATGCAAATAATGCGTTGAACCATTAGATATGCGCTATTCCAGCGGGTCGGCACCTCTTATATCAGGCTGTATGGTTCTTTGCCATTCGGAGCCTCTTTCAGCTTCTCCAAAGCAATGGTTCTGCTTTTAAAAAAATGCTATTTTTGCATTTACTTAGCAGAGGTAATAAAGCATTAGGCTCCGGAGTATTTTCCTTGCTCGAATAGTAAGGATGTGCACGTTTTAAATGGTCGAGCAAATTAGGGAACACGTCTAATTTGTTTGTTTTGTATGTCTTACTGCAATGCTTGCACGATGCACCCCGATTTTTTAAAATGCTGCCACACGACTGATTGGTCTCGTTTTCGCTTGGGTTCCATGCTGCAATAAACACAAATAAATAAATACATGTAAATCGTGTCAATTATATTAAAAGAGCATTGTACTGCATATTATAAATGTGTGCATGCATATGTATTCAACCATGTGGGCACATGCACGCAACATTTTATAGACATTAATTTCTTATTAAATACTTACTTTTCAATTATTCTCCAGAGCTTGTTCCAACACCACCATTACTGCCACAGCATTTATCATCCTTTTTCTAAAAAAAGCGATGAGATGGCTTATATTTTTAATAAATATGACGACAAACTTTAACTTACCTTCTTGAAGCATCTTCTTCCTTCTCTTTCTCTTCTTTTTTGAAGCTCGCAACGAATTGACCTTCTCCTTCACAGTATCAATTTGTGCGTGCTCATCCAACTCCTTGTACTTATTAAGAAGCACTTCCCACGCAGCGTTCCTTAAATTCTTTTTTTTATAAGCATCGCTTTTTGCAAAGATTGATTGATTGATTGATTGATTGATTGATTGACATTTTATAAGCAATACATAAATTCTTGCATAAATTGTTTCGACATTGTAAAGCTGCTCTACCACGTGTTGTCGCTACAAACGTTTGCTTCAAATGATGTTCGTGCCAACGTTGCCATCCATTGTCGAGCATGGTGTTGCGAACACAAGCAAGATAGAATGATTTCTATTTCATTCGAGCGGCTCGACCAACACGAAATTTTTACGCGAGCACCAGTGTTGCCGTCAGCTCGTTACAGAAAAAGGTTAGATTGATTACAAAAAAAGGATAGAAAAGGACAAAAAACAAGACAAAATATTTTTTCAATACATATTATGTAATATCACTCTTTTATTGGTTGCCAACTCGTTTAGAACATCGTCAATGTCATCATTGCAAGCTTCTAAACTTTGATTTTCTGTAGATTGGTTCCTTTCAATCATTTTTAAATATTTCTCAGGAATTTCATATTCATAGCTACATACGCCTTTCCGGCGTAGCCCAAACCTAAAAAAGAAGAAACAATTTCAATATATGTCTGAAACAAAAGAGTATTAAAATATTAAAATACTTACCTGATCAAAGGAATTATTTTAACTTTCAACATATTTATCCCAAGTATTAGGTCCCCTAGCAATTTAGTCGGATTGGAATTTTTCGACTATTTACATATTACATTTACATATCTATATACTCTTCGACAAACACAAAGACAAATCTTACATTTTAGTATGTAATTAGTATAAACAAGAAAGGAAGCTAACTTCGGCACGCCGAAGTTTATATACCCTTGCAGATAGAACTTCTATGAATAGGAATCCATAGAATATAAATTATATATATTTGTGTTAAAAAATAATGAAGTAATACCAGCTTTCATTTCATTCACCTATACATATTATATTTGCAGTTTTACATTCACAGATTTGCATTTTTCCTCTACATCAAACGATCGTTTGTATGGCACCTATATGATATAGTCGTCCGATTTTCATGAAATTTGCCACAAAATTTAAGAATTATATAGAATGGCTATACCTTATAATATCTCAATTTTCATAACTATTTTACACAAAATTTTAGAATAATAAATGGCTATTTCAAATTTGAATATTAAATTCTGTTGTAAAATTTTTTTTGAAAATTTTCGGATCAACTATATCATATAGATGCCATATATACGATCGTGAGATATATAGAAGAAAATGCAAAGTTTCATTCAGATAGCTTCAAAACTGATTTTCATTCTGACTAAATTATAATACCTGCAGGGTATAAAAACGAAGACATTGTTTGATAACCTGTAATTAATATATTAAAAATGTTAAAACACATACACATACATATGTATATATTCAAATTTTAGCGTTCACTATACCTCATCATTATTTATGGCTTGGTTCAACTTGCGGTAAGCAATTTGCCTACAAGATCTTTTGCATGCGTATGCGTATGTTTCTCTCACTATGAATTCCAGTGATTGTGGCAAAGCCTGCTTACAACCAGCATTTACGGCCAATTGCACGGAGTGGCATACACACTTAATTAAAACTAATGACGGCACCGACTTCTTCAATTTTTCACTCAAACTTTTCTTATTACCCACTATTACATTGACATTATCAGTGCCAATTCCAATTAAATTGCCAATGGGAAGTTGGAGGATTTTTAATTTTTCCAGTAGGCTATTTGTAAGGCTTTCCGCGTCTCCACTTTCAATTGAAATTAAGGACAAAAATGTCGAAGTGATGTCCAATCGCTTTGCGCTGTAGAAAATTATAGCAACACCTAAATATATTTAAATAAATTACTTTGGTTTAATTATATAAATATCGAATTGCATCTTACCGAGAACTTTAGTAGTGCTTATATCAGTGGATTCATCAACAAGCAGGCTGTATTTTTCGTCTCCAATGTCATTTCTTAGGTCCTCATTGAAGTGGACTGCTAGCACGTTTTTAATTATGTTGGTGCACTTGGTCCTATGCAGCCTCAAATCTTTGGCGCCAAAAAGGGGATGTTTTAAATTTTTTTCCGGCTGACGCAGTTAAAATCCGGATAAGATCTGTCCGGAAAAAGAATAAAACGGCCGAGCACTACCACTAACGATGAAGATCAAATCAAATCTGTGAAGATCAAATCAGAGGATCTGTATCCTGGGATGCTATACCTCTGGTGGTTGTTTTTTCATTTGCTTTCATTTCAACAAAATCAAAAATTAATTTTTTTTCTTTTGAAGTTGTAGCTTCTAATTCCACAATGGGTTTCATGCTCACTTTCTAAAAGAACGGATGCTTGCTCAGCGTTGTAATCATTGCGGAACCCGATTTTTTAAATCTCGGATCCAAAATAGTTCCAATTCTGGTAACACTCCAACAAACATTCTTGCATCATTTTCCCTTCCGTCGTATTCAACGATGGTGTTAGTTGGTCAACTTTGCGGTACAATCCGTAAACCATTGGTATTATTAGAGAAACCGTGAACCGTGAATGTATATTTTTTAATTTTTCTAGGAGATTTTCTTAATATTTGTTTCCCTACTAACCTTGTACAGAGTATTAAAAAACTAAAAAAAAAAAATCAGCCAAATCGATCATGCCGTTTTCATGTTATGTCGTGACAACGGAAAACGGGTTCCATTTTTATATACATATGTATATGTATATAGATTGTATACCTTACTAATCTAAAATAAATGTAAACAAAAAATATAAATATAAAAAATATATAAAATATAAACCATTGACGTATAAAAAAAAAAATAGATGTGATTTCTAAACGATATAAATGTGTGTAATATATATGTATAAAGACAAGACGGAGGGAAATTTAAACAAAAAAGGCATTCCCAGCATGCAGTGCTGTTTTACCCGAAAAAAATACGTTGGAATTAATAAATGCTGCAATGATAAGGTCCATGGTTTGAGATTTTATTCACAAAAGTTTTTTGTCTTCAGCTTCATAGCGGCGAATACTTCAATAAATAGTAATTCCGTTCGAATTAATATTAATTTCACATTTTATACACTCCTGTTCAAAATTATACGACACCTATAAAGTTTTTGTATCAGCTATCGTAGGAGAATGGAAACACACAGTAGATCAAAGTAAAGTATGGCTAAAATTACATATAATACCTTGAAAGTTTTTCTTCGTTTTCCAAAACGAATTTCCAATTTATACAGAGAAAACACAAGCTGGAAGAGGTGAATCCATACGAATAGCTTTACAAAACTTGTAAAGGGAGCTGGTGCTTTTTCTTGACTTGACCACGGCAAGCTTTGGGATTACGTTGTCATTTTGTATTAGGCGACACATTTAAACAATATTGCAAATTTTCGTTTGTTTTTTTTTTTCTCTTGTGGCGGCATGGAATTTACAAGTACAAAATCGCTGACGGACGACATGGCTTTCACTCCATATGGCACGGCGGTGCTCATTGGCAACTGGGCAGAACGCCGTTTTGCAGTCGAGGAGCAAAGCAACGCCATTCTGCCAGGGATTCGGGTGGAAGGCTGTGAAAGCCATCTGTCACTCAGCCAGGATACCTACACGGATGCGCCCTTCGTTTGCGTCGATACCGTGCCCTTTTTCCTTGAGCAGCGCAAGTTGGCCTACCAGAACTACTTAAGGAACGGGCGGTCAGGCCTGAAGCTAGTGGACCATGAGTCACTAAAACGGAACTTTACCACGACCCACACCCTGGACTTCGAGGAGTTACCGCGACAGAGTCTTTTGCTCGCGAAGGGGGAGGACGGCAAGTGTGGTCCTCCAAAGCAAGCGGCGGAGGTCGACAGGCTGAGTGCCTTCGGGAATCTTACGAAAACCCACAATTATCTCTGGCGCTTCAAGTGCGAGAAGCTCCTGGATGAGCTCAAGAACATGCAGACTACCTATTCCGCCTCCTTCAGCCGTGCATGGGAGAGCAAGCCAATCTACGAGTATGGGACAGACTACGATGGCGTCGTTAAGTTCGACTTGACGTGCTAGAATCCGGCCCGGTAACAAATCCTTCGGTGCGGGTGTTGTTGCCCGATTTAAAGACTACAGAATAAACGTCTATATTACAAGATTCAATTTATTTCAAATCATTTTCTTGTGTAATAATATAGGTTCGTATTTTAAGTATTTCTATATTTTAGATGCCAGAAAATCATTGGGTTTTAATTTTTTTGGGTGCACATGCCGTGACATTAGCATTTTCTTTTCTTTTCATTTTCTTTTGAGAGCTATTTTTTTTGTTTTCTTTTTTTTTTTTGGCTTGATTTCGGTTTTCATTTTGAAAATTAGTAAGTCGAAAGACGTTTACAATACATTAGCTTTTACCCTTGACTTTTGCCTTGTCATAGAATACATATTTTAATATTAATTAAGTATTACAAAAAGTAAAATTTTACGACATTAAACTAGACGACGCAACGTATTGCATATGTATGTATACTCGCTTAAGTACGTTATTTTTGATTCGGTAATATAAGTATGCCTTAAACACTTGTTTATTTTGAATAATTTTGGACTGCCATGATAGGTTGCTTTCTGTACCTTCTTATATTTTCCCCTTTTCAGGCTGACGATTATATTAAAAATTATGCTTAAAATCTAAACCAATGGAAGGTGTGTCGGGCTGAGCGTGTGGTGGTGTAGGTTTGTGTGTACTTTGGTGGTTGATTTTTATTTTTTAATCGGTTTTGCGGTGTTTTTATGAGTGTAGTGTACGTGTAATTGGGGGGAGTCGCTTACATTTAGCTTCGGTTGTGTAATAAATGTTCTGGATATATGTATGTATGTTTGTATATATATATTGCTTACAACAATTACAATTTTGAATTTTTGCTTGTTTTTGGGTTTGGTAATTTTTTCTTAAGAGTGAATTGGTTTTTTTGAATACTTTTATATCGCTTTTCCGCTTCAACTGTCTCATTGCATTCATATTTCGATTTTTTATCTTTTACTGGGACTCTTTCGTGTTTTATTTAATTTCCTCTTACTTTTAATACCTAAAGTATGTATTTTAGTATTACTTAATTTGTATGTAAAAAATGATGCTTATACAATTGGCTTAAATTTAAATAAAACTTTATTTTTTGGTTGCTCCGAAAAATGTAATTAAATGTGATTTGCCTTTGAATAGTGCCGTGACTCGAGTGTTCCCTGTTTATGCAATCAATTTTGATATGGCCGAGAATATTTGTTTTAGCCGAGATCTTTTTTAATTTGTTTTCGCTTTTGTTTTGGTTTCGAATTGGCCGAGAAGGTATTCTTATTAATTTGTATTATTTTGCATTTCTTGTATTTTATTTTTGCTTTCATTGCCATTGGACAAGCCACCATTTCTTATTTAGATTTTGATATCTAAACTTATTTCCATTCGCTTACGTGCGAGTTTTAGTCACCAAACATATCTCTCATAACATATTCAATGTTCTCTTGAAAGTTTGCCCTCTAGATAATAATGTAAATATGATTTGTGGGTAGTTTAGAGAAAAGTTGTTTACCGTGTCCAAAAAGGTGTATGGTATTGTAAACCTTTTTTGATTCAGCCGAAACTAAGGTTGTTATAAGTAATAAAGGGTTCTCGTTAAAGACAAATATTTTTTAAACTTGGTTCACGAAACTTGCATGCCAGTGTTGATGTATTCTTAGTTAATTGTTGCCTCTTTCGGAGATGGTAGTTGTTTAGTGTAAAACCAAATTCGATTTTTTGAAAAACAACTAAGGATTGGTTTAGATAGGAAAAGTTAGAACAATGTAAGAACTTAATTGGAATACCGTGTCTCTTTCTTAACGTTGGGTAGCCAGTTTTATTGTTTTGCTTTGTAATCTTAATCGCTCACGTTGTACCAATTGATTCAATTTTTACCAGGAAAGTGAGATGTTTTTATTTCATGTTTGTTAATCGGTGTTTTTGTCTCTTGTAATATAAAAAAGTTTTCCTTTCCATTTTGAGTTTTTGCTTTGATTTTCGCTGCGTTGTTTTTGTTATTTTTGTTTTCACACATATGTATGTTGTATATATATACTATTTTACATTCAATCGACTGAAAATTATACAAATTCAAATATCAAGATGTTTAACAATTTGTAGCTATTGTTAGTTCTGCCTTTGGTATGGCGTTTGCCTCTTTAAAAAATATATGTATATAGGTAGTTGGCTTGATCTCGGTTTGTCTCTGTTGTATACTTAAAATCGCCTCTCGTTATTATTCAGTTAATCATCTTTTGATTTGGTTCAACTTGCGTTTAATTAATCATTATATCCTCCTCTCTGTCTCTCTGTCTATCTGTCTCTGTCTCCGTCTCCGTTTGCGTAATTGGGTTTTCATGTGATCTGTTGCACAAAAGACGTTCAATAAGAAAAAAGTGTTATTGTACTATGGTTGCTGCTGCGGTATCCGTTGCATTTGTTGTATATCTTGTAAATTAATAGATTTTTGGTTTATTGTGGTTTAGTTGTATCAGGCTATTGGCTGGCTCAGGGTCAGGGTCAGGGTCCTGTTCCTGATCCTGGCAGTATAGTATCACTATTGCTTGTCATTGTTTGATTCTATTTGGTTTGATTTGATGTGGCTTCATCTTCTGCTTAAAAAAAAAACTAAAGATTTCACTTTTTGATCCAAATAAATCGAAAATGGTTGCTTATGGTATGGTATGGTATGTAGAAAAGTAATATAATTGGCTATAAGAGCGGTTCTCATACTTCGATGTGGATATGTTGCGTTCAGCTGATTAACTCAAAGCAAAAACTCTTTAAAATCGATTCTATCTTTCAAGTCTCCGTTCCGTTTGAATGCTTCTGCTCATCTATGTATGTATCTGTCGTAGCACTACGCATTCGTTATTAAATTGAGTGAAATAATTGATTTACTTACTTTGGTACTATTGCATTTGCAGTTGCAGTTTGTGGTTGCCTATGTACAGTTAGAGTTGAGTTACATTTAATAATAAGTGCACGTTCACTGTCGGAGCCGACGCCGATTGTTCCATAAATAAAATTTGTTTCTATTGCCTCTGCTCAGTTATTTTTTCTATGGTATGTAGTTATTAAATGGTAGTCCCTGTCAATTGTTCATAATAATTACAAACGCACATTTTATCAAAGGAATGTCAACATAACAACAAATTGCATACGGTTCGTTCTCTCATCTAATCTATTGTGTCCTTCGGGTTATTGAACTTATCGTAAATTATTTTTATCTGATGATCTCCTCGTTTAAGTATTTGCTTTACACGTCGGCAAGCGCAAGTTTTAAAAATATTTGTTTGCAATCGCATACTTCACTTAACACTTAATCGAATATAGCTTTATGTCCGTTAAGTAATGTTCCTATATTTTCTCAGTTTTGGTTTATTTTTTCGGCTTTTCCGTCGATCCATGTCGACTTTTACTATTTTTTTGCATTTTTTTCAGTGTATGCTGTCTGATTGATTTATTTAAGTACTGTTTCTATGGTTTGCTGCCACTTGAATTGCGTATCTATGGATTAGCTTTTTAGCTGCATTTATATCTTGTTTGTCGGTTGCTTGTAAAAAGATCTGTAAAATATTTCGGTACTATTTCATTTTGTTTGTAGTTTGTTCATGTTGCAAAAACAACAATTCGTATATATTATAAATAATTCATTTGATTTGTGTCTGTTATAAATTACTTGTTCTATGGGCACATTGTGTGTATTGCATAAGGCGAACTCTTGTAATAGGCATAGATCAAGGTCGGGACCCCATTTAAATTCGTTTAATTTAATTGTAATCTGAAAATATATTAATATATAATATACATAGTGTAATATATTAAAATATAATCAAATCAGAATTTAGCTTCTCTTTTACGAACCAGATATTGAGAGAAAAATGAGGTGATTCACATTGTTTATACTGCAAATACTCTGGGACTTGTTAATCATTTGGAAATCAAAACAAATACACATTTTAAAAGTGAGATAAACGGGAACAGAACAGAACCTATGCCTACGTGGTTCGACTTTTTGTAATAATTTCAATAGAGATATTTCATTAATATCGCTGTATCAGCTTGGTAAAAACTAACGAGGCTATCGTTTTCGGATTCCTCAGGTTACGCTTGAGTTTCTTAATCGTGAATCCATTTCTAGACTGTTCAGTTCAACGAAAAGTCTGAAATTCCTCCTATATTTCATCTGACTGCGCTCACAAACTTTTTGGGTTACTTCAAATATAAGTAGATATATCGTATATATAGGGAGTATTTGTTAAATACGTTACAAAATATAATACACCATACATATAATTTAAGAGTTTAGGGTTTTTCATATGCACTGTATGCTACTTTGGTTTGCTTTTTCAATGTTTACATCTTAATTCTTCATTCGCGTTATGGTTTATTTTTTTATTTATTTCTTTTTTCAGACATCATTTGAAAAGACAATATTTGCTTTCATCCTTTGGTAATCGCTTCCCTTTTTAATACTTGAAAATTTAAACAAACATATTATCGGACCTTGAGATACGTCAATTAAGTTGTGTGCTACTCACAATTTTCAATCAAATTAATCAAGAAGCTGGTGATTGGGCTTTCATATATCATTAAAAGTATTATATTTCTCACTTTTACTCTGAATTGTATTATTATAATTATTATTATTATTTCTGTGGTTTGCTTTAATTGCTGTTCACCATTTTTTAAGTGGCTATTTATCTATGTTTTAAACACTTTCATTTTGCTTGTTGATTCTCTTGAGTTATTTATTTAGTTTGTTAGTGGTTTGCTTTGATGCTTGGTGGTTGACTTAAAAACTATTATCACTATTGCAGAAAGCGGCTGTACTCAATTATAATGCATTCGCTTCTGGAAATTGTGGAATGGATGGTCGAGAGACCCGCGGATTACTCTTCCATCCATTCCTCACCTTTCTGCTTCGAAATTACTTCATTGTGGTTTGATGTTTGTTGTAGGCATTTCCTGTCAATTTGGGTTGTATCTGGGCCTTAATTGTTTCTGAGTGTGAATTTAACGCCGGAAAAGTGTCAATTTGTTACGTTTAATATTATGATAATTATTATAATTTCATCTTTAGCATTTCTTTTATTAATTTTAAGAAGAAAGGATCTTACTTTGGGTCTTTACTATCGTTTTTCGTCGTGCAGGGTCTCAAGATTTCTCACCAAAAACATTGTCGAGATCTATTCACTTTTCTCACATTTGACTTTTGCATGTTGATTTTGAAGTGCCAAGGACTGAATATGCCATGCCTTTTGCTGTTTGTGTTTCTTGTGGTTGAGTTATAGTAGTTATGTGTTACTTATGTTTACTTATTAGGGCTTTTGATACTGCAATTAAAATTTCTGCTATAAAAATTACTTGTATTTGTACTCTTGGTTATTTAATTGGGCTATTGTTGGTTGTTAGGTATGCTGGTAACTTTGTGTTTTATTTATTTCCTCAGCAGCTTTTGATTTCTGCTGTCTGTATCTGTTGCTATTTATGTATATATCTACCACGACTATTTTCGTGGTTCCCTATCGTACGATTCGGTTACGGTCTGGTCTGTTCGGTTCTGTCAAGTAATAGCCCCTTTTTCGGTCTAGGCTTTCTGTCACTTCAGGGACTTCCCCCGATTCATGACTGGTTACATATCCGATATACATTGTTGGTTTGTCTCGGCCGACGTGGTCTTGAGCTCTGAGGCGAAACTCAAAGAGCTACATATGTAGTTCCACAGTAGCAGCTGGTATACACCATTTTCAGCTTTCTTCTAACTTATCCTTGCTGTGAACTTTTTTACAAACAATTTGAAAAACAGTCAATCAATAAACATAAAAAAAATATTTAAGAAAACGGAAAAGTTAAAAGAATAAACCAATCCTAATGGTGAAACATAAAGTGAAAATTATAATCATTTACAGAACATTATAGGAGAATTAAAGATCTCCGGGTCAGTCTGCAAAATGTTTTTGGAGCGTTTAAAATTTTGTTTTAGACTTTGTCTTTATGCTAGATTTTGTTGCGCCTAAATTTATGTTTTTGTTTTTGATTAGGTGTATGCTTTAAATTTTGGTTTTGTGTTAATGCCTAAAATGTACAAAAGTTTTACGTTTTAATTGTTTTGTTTTTAATTTGCATTTATCACAGCGACATTCAGTCTAAAGTTTGCTTTTATTGGAATTATAGCATAATTTGCCATAATTTACTTTGATATCATCGTTCTGGTAAATATTTCCATTACCTCGTTTAACTAAACTAAACATAATTTTGATTTAAAGCCAAAAGGTTCGTGTATGTATGTTCGTCGTTTCTCTTTTCGATTTTCGATTGATTATAGCCAAAAAGAACTGTTAAAATTTGGTCTACAAGGCCTAAAAGTTTGCTACAGCTTAGTGTTAAACTTGGGTTACATATAGCAAATCATGCTGATCATTTCGATCATGCAGATCAAGTACCTTAATCTAATTCCAATAAAAGCCACCATGGGTTACAATATTTTTGGATGTTGGTTGCCTTTGTGCCAAAACATGCAATTTTTTTCTTCTTTTTTTTTTTGGTGTTTAACTTTTGTGTTTCTTTATAAATTTTGATTTAGATTTGGATTTTTCAATGTGCCTAAAGGGTGTTTTTAAAATTTTGACTAACTTTATCGTAACCGTAGTAGTTAATACATATTTTACAATGCCAAACAATTTGTTCAAACTAGTTATAAAACTTTTGCTGCGAAATTTACATTCATGTTATGCCAAAACTTGCTATGTACAATTTTGATTAAGCCGTGGTTGCCAAACATTTCCTATAATTGAGCCCCATTCGTATCACAAAATCAAAAGACGCTGCCCAGCCTAAGTAGTCCATTTGTTGTTTGTTTGTGTAATGCCAAAATGTTCAGGTTGTCCCGTGTGCGGGGGATAGACTGGCTGGGGAAGGGGTAAGACTGAAAGCAACTAAAAACATAACGTTAACTGAAAGTCAGATAAATCAATGTTTTATTGAAGTAATTAAATAATATATCCAAACATAATTGATAAACTGTAGGTTTAAAACGGTAAACACAAAATCGTATTGCGAGCACTTGCTTTGATTTCAATAGAAACTTAGATAATTGGCTACATACTAAGTGTATTAAATAATGAGTAGATACTTGATAAAGTGAAACGTCTAAACGTCTAAAAGTAAATCCTCGCTCTGCCACGATCTTTCTTTACAATACATAAAATATATGTAATTTGTATACATAAATATGTAGGGTACATATGCTATAATATTAATAACAATCATAAATGCTTTGACGGTACATTGGAAAATTGTATAAGAAACTAAGTTTTCGGTTATATCCACACTGAATTGGTAGGGAAGAAAACGCAGGAGGTGGGTGGGTGGTCAAATAGTGCTTTGTCTGTTTCGATTCAGATTCGATTCGGGTTCAGTGTAAATTGAGAGCATTAAGGGGGAGGGTTGATCTATTACCTTTTTGACTATTGTTCGATTGTATGGCACCTTGAGAGTCACATTGCCTGCTTTATAAACACGTCTGCATGTATGTATGTATACTGATCCTGCCTATGTATGTCCTTTTGCTTTGTCTGCTGATTGTGCCTGTGTGCTTTGTATGGATTTGTCCGGATTAAACGTGTGCATCTCTAATTACTAAATAAAAACTCAACATAAATTACACATGATTAGTTGGGGAAGACAACAAATGAATCCAAGTTCGCATTACTTAGGGACTCGTAACTAATTATGGGTATTTAGTATTTTTAAATTGCATTCAGTAATATATATTACACTTTAAGAAATCACATTTGTATGCTTCAATCAAAATAAAAGAGAAATATCGAATTCATATTTGTGTGGCCCCTGTAGACTGATTTACGGACGTCCGTGAATCGTCGCATTCGTCAACAAAAATTCGAATTCATTAACATATCGAAGAACTGAACTAAAACTTAGCTGCTGCCTGTCATAATAAAAACAAAACAAAAACTCGCTCGACGCCATCATCTCCTCCACCATTCATTCTATTCCTCCTCCTCCAACATCCACACTTCCTCCCAACAAGTGTCTTGCTGCCCTAACTATCACTTCACACTCCTAATGTCTGAGCCATCCTAACTTTACGCCTAATCGTATAACTCTTGTGGGTGGTATCAAAAATCCAGCTTGACGAACTCTGCGGGCTCATATGTACTTACTTTCTTTTGTGTGACCGTGTGCACATACATATAAAGATCTGAAGTATCTCTGTAGTCTTTTAAATGTGTAGGGGGATAGTGGGAGGGGTCCTTAAAAAATATTATGTCAAAAAGGAATCGTATAACGTTGTGTTTTGGCTCTCGTTTCTCCTTCATTTCCGATTTATCCCTTCTTTGTAAAACATCGACCATTCGCATTTCATGTGTATGGGTTGTGTCAAAGGAGTTTAGAGTCCTTTTCAAAAAGACTAGTACTCGTCCTGTGTTCACGTGTTCGTTCGCGTCTCCTCTGTCCAGCTTTGTTCTCAGTTGGTTCGTCGTCTGCCAGTACAAAACTGTGTTTTGTGGTTTAATTTAAAGATCCGTTTTAAAAACTAGGAGAATTTGTATGCGTCTAATACTAATAAATAAACTTATCGAACCTATCGGATATTTTGTGAATAGTGTGTGTTCCTCAATTTTGATTTCCTCCTGGGGCTACTGCTCCTGGTCTAACTGTCTCCTCACTGATGACATCATAGAGATCCGAATATCGAGTGTATGTGTGGATGTATGGGTATTGCGTGCGACAGAGTCGGCGGTGGCGGGGGAGGCGCTGCTCCGTTGGCCACGCCGGGGTGGCCTGGATGACCCGGATGAACTGCGTGCGACGTTGGCGGCGGGGGCAGCGTGATCGAGAGCGTTACTGTTTGCGGCGCTGCCACTGGAGAGCCGTGTGCGGAGGTGGGCGTGGCCGCTGTAACAGCCGCCGCCGTTGCCGCGATGTGGTGAGCAGTCGTTGTTGGTGGAGGAGGCGGGTGCGAGTGGTGCTGCTGTTGGGCTGCCGACGACTGCTGCTGCTGCTGCTGTGGTGCTCCAGTTGCTCCAGTGGTGGGATGTCACTGGGCCACCACGGAGGCAGACGCATTCTGCTGGACCACTACGCCGGGGGCCACAGGGTTTGCCACCGTCACGGTCACCGGCGGCGTCGGGCCCCCATTTGCGTGCGCGACACTGGGCTGCTGGGCCTGCTGCTGTGTCTGGAAGGTATGCTGGAACGGAGGCCCGTAGCACTGCGGGAAGTACAGCTCGTTTTTCACCACAGACTGCTGCACCACAGCGGCTGCTGCCGCGTTGGCCGCTATGCTGCGCACAGGCAGTATGTTTGCCTTGTTATCTACCGCCGACGACGGGTTATTATTGTTGAGGAATTGCTGGGCCGCCAAGCTCTTGACGTCGTTCATCAAGTGGTTGGCCACCGAGGCGACTTGCGCAACAGCGTTGTTGTTGTTCTGCTGCTGTTGCTGTTGTTGCTGCTGCTGCTGTTGCTGCTGCTGCTGCTGCTGATGCTGTTGCTGCTGTTGCTGTTGCTGCTGCTGCTGCTGGCGACGCACCTTGGTGGTGTTGGGGTTCATATGGTTGTCGATGTGCTTGGTCACCTCATTCTCCGTGGCGAAGCGACGGCGACAGTTGGGCATCGGGCAGCAGAATGGACGATCCCCCTGAAAGGAAAAGGGAAAGAAGAAGAGAACGAGAATGCTCGGGTTAAGACGCTGGGCCGATGACAGGCTTTTAAGGGCCTGTGGCTAGGCTACAACTACCTGGTGGGTGCGAGTGTGCTGGTCCAGAATGGCCTTTTGCCGGAAGTCCTTGCCACACTGGGCGCACTTGTACGGCTTCTCGCCGGTATGAATGCGCAAGTGCTGGTTAAGGATGGTCCGCTGGCGGAAGAAGCGCGGACAGTACATGCAACCGAAGGGCTTCTCGTTAGTGTGGATGCGCAGATGCTGCGTGAGGTGCGACTGTTGGCGGAAGCGCTTGCCGCACTCTGGACAGGGGTACGGCCGCGACTCGATGTGGATGCAGCCGTGCTGTAGCAGAGTCGTCTTCTGCTTGAACTCCTTGTCGCAGATGGGACAGCGCACGTATAGCGGCATGTTCGCCGGCCGGACACCGATGTGCTGCAGCACCTCGGGCAGTATCTTTTGGCCTGCGCGTGGATCTGATTAGAAGGTAGCCGTCTCCAAAACCCACGCCCCTCGACTACTCACCCTTAACATCCTTGAAGTACGATGGGTAGTGCATGCCGCCGCTACCGTCCGGTGTACCCTGAGAGTCCTCGTCGTGGTATCCACCGCCGGAACTGGCAATGTCGCCCTTGGTGTCGTTCTCTTCGCCCGGGAATGGAACGTCTGAGGGCCACAGCGTCGGGTGTGGCCCGTTCTTAAAGATGAGGTGTGGGGAGACGTCTGTGTGGGGGACGTGTTGATCCGCATCCGACGCACCAGTTGATCATAGAAGTAGTCAAGCGATAGAGAGACACTGTTAGCAGCGCTTAAACTTGGCACGCAGCCGAGATACAAATCTTCGAAGGAACTGCCTAGCCTCTCTTGCTAATCTACGGACGGGACTCTTTACTCTATACTCTTGCAGGATAATAATATGATTTTAGTCGAGCAGACTCAATCTAGCCTTGTCTGTCTCTTAAGATTAGAGCTATCCAAAGCTTTACAAATATTTATGGTTTTACTGCAGCAAATAAATTTCGTTTGAACAAGCGGAAAGTTAACACAAATTATTAAATCTACTCCGATATTAAATTTCAGCGTTACAATTTTCATTGTAAACAGATGTCTACATCATGTAGATGCCATAGAAGCGATCGGAATTTGAATTCGAAAATAATATTTTTTAACATACTCGCACACATTGTTAATATTTTAACTGCAAGGGTATACAAATTTCGGCTAGCCGAAATAAGATGCATTTCTTATTTGATTTTAGCTTGGTTTGGTTTTGGTATTGCTTAGGCGAATCAATGTTATCAATAATATAGTTCGCCTTCAGCGATTCCAATGGCCAAAAGGGGAATACTTAATTATGGGGACAATTTTGGATAATAGCTACAAGGCAATGGATTTGCAGAGTGTTAAATTTTGCAGGGAAGGATTTCAGTTGCCAAAAAGGACTCAGACAAGCCGAGCGTTAGTTATGAACTTGCTATGGTTGCGCTCAACCAGGGTCGGGTCTTCCTAGCACTAGCCCTTTCTGAATGCCTGTTCGAATCTGTATCTGCATCTGCATCGTAAGAAATGAGTTATCTGTATCTGTCGCTCGCCTTGGTGGGTGCGCACATGCTGATTGAGGATGGCCTTCTGGCGAAAGTGCTTGCCGCACTCTGGGCAGGCGAAGGGCTTCTCACCCGAATGGATGCGTATGTGCTGGTTGAGAATGGCGCGCTGCCGGAAGCTGCGCGAACAGTAGGGGCAGGTGAAGGGCTTTTCGTTGGCGTGGATGCGCAGATGCTGCGTGAGGTGCGATTGCTGCCGGAACCGCTTCCCGCACTCAGAGCAGGGAAACGGACGAGCGTCCGTGTGGATTCGGTCGTGCTGCAGCAGCGTGCTTTTCTGTTTGAAGTCCTTGCCGCAGGTGAGGCACTTAAACAGCCGCAGGTCACTGTGCGGCTTGTTCTTGTGCGGACGCCCCGGCCCGTTGCCAGTACGCCCTCCAGTCGGCACGCCGCCGCCAGGTCCAACGCCCGCGCCGGGGGCACCGCCCACTCCTCCGCCGTTGACTGCCGCCGCGCCTTCATTGGCATTGGCATTCGTCGGACCGGCACTCTGCTGGCCATTCTGCTGGCCCGGGAGGAGCTCGGGCAGCGAGTAGGACTCGCCGGCTCCCCCGCCACCGCCGCCGCCACCAGACTGCTCCATGGGCAGCACTCCCTTGTTAAGATAATGAAGTGGCGGAAAGCCGGGTGGCGCCAGCATTGCTCCTTGCGGCGCTGCATGACGGGGAGCATAGTAATCGGGTGTTTGGAAGCTGTTCCCGGGATCGCCCTGAGGACCGCCGCCGCCTCCGTTTTGCTGCACATGTGGGTTTCCGGGCTCCCCAGCATTGGAGCCCGAGTGCTGGGGGTCGGTACTGCTTTGGTTCTGGTTGGGCGCAGGGTTCTGCTGGTTTCCGAGCTGCAAATGGATGATGACATGCATTAAACTGGGCCCAGGCCAGCTTTTTGCCGCAAGGACTCACCTGGTTCATGGCATCTTCGTCGGGGCCACCGTTTGCCCGCTGCTGTTGCTGCTGTTGCTGCTGCTGCTGCTGCTGCACAGAGGGATATGGGCTGGACGAAGGCGATACCTTTTGCTGGCGGCCATCGCCGCTGCCGTTGTCGCGAGGCTCTTGGGCGCCACCCGGCGGACTCTGCGGCTGACCCGCTGCCGCCGCTGCGGCTGCCGCCTGGGCAGCTGCCTGCGCCGCGTTCTGCTGCTGCTGCTGCTGCTGGGCGGTGAGGTGCTGTTGGGCCTGCTGCTGGATGTTAGGGTACATGTCGCTGCCCCACTGGGCGGGACTGGTGCCAATGGCGGCCGGGTTGCGCTCGGCGTCCTGCGAGTCCTTGTAGAGCACGTACGGCTGGCCCGTGTCCTGGGTGATGCAGTACATGATCTGGCGGGGCACCTTCAGTCCGGCTGCTATGCAGGCCGCGAACGAGGCCGAGAAGTTGATGGCCATTCTCGTCGCTACTGCTTATCTATTGAATCGGCTGGCCGGAGGTCCTAGCTGTTGCTCGATTAGGGATGCAGGTGCTGATGCCTAGCCGTGATTTGATCTCGAAGGGAAAGCCTTGTGATCGCTTTCGTTTCTTTCTGATTTCTTCCTTTATTATTGATTATTACAACACATTTTAGCAGTAGTGGTTTGGTTTCCTTAGCTGTGCTCTTGCTTTTTGTCTCTGCTGTTTCTTTTTTCAGTGTTGTTTGTTTCATTTGTTTCTCTTCATGTTGGTCAAATTTAAAATTCCTTTCTTCTTAAGTGTCTCATTTATTTTCTTATTTATAAACTTGTTTTTGCCGTTGATCTTTTCGCCAGTATTTTGTAATGAAATTAAATTTTACCTCTCCGCCTTCTTGGTTAATTCCAAATTGGTTCCAAAGATATTTTAAGGGATGCGATTTTTCCTCTCGTTCAACTGCAACGGGAAATGGGGAGATTGATAATTAGCGAATATAGGAGGAAAGGTCATGTCAGGAAAATTAACTTGTATTTTTGAAGCTATGTGCAAAGTATTGATTTACTATTTATCTGTACAAAATCCTTTTTAATGGCTAAAGAAGTTGTCACGCAGACGCCAAGCTAAGCTTGACATAATCGATTGCTGTGATGAGCATGGGATCTTTTAGACCAGCTTCTCACACTATTCCTGCGGAAAGCCAAGTGGCTCACCTGTGAATCGCACAAACTTCAAAACGCATTCAGATCTTCACCTCGAAGCCTGGCGAAGAAAATGGAAGAGCCATTAACAGAGATGCCTAGCGAATTAAAACAATGAAGATCATCAGCGGCTGATTGGGAGGAGTGGCGCATAAACCGTCACCGCATGCCAAGCAGGCGAGCTCCCGCTCCCGATCCCCATCCTCCGCCTGCCGACCCCCGAAGCGGTTGTCCACATGGTACTCCTGTGCTGTCAAGAGCGACTGTGCCGTCGCCCTGCCCGCCTGACTCAACTCACTCGTAGCATGCCTGCCTGCCTGCCTTTCGTTTCTGGGGTTCGGTTTTGGTTTTATCGCTGTGCTTCGCTCTTTTGTTGTCCCACGACGATGACGCCGACGTGCCAACTGTTTAATGCGGGATCAAGGTCTCCGAGAGCGTGCGCCACAGCCGCTTCCACATGCCCAGACAAAGGCAGGGTCTCAGATACACACTGCAGCAGAAAAGTATCCCAGCGAAGTGCCGAGTGTGGAACAGTAGTTCGTATTGAGAGTCCATAAGAATTGCTATATTCAATATTTGGGCCACAAAGCACAAGGAATACCACTCAATTTTGATAAGGATTTGTAGAATAAATTTGATATTGTCATCAAAATTTTAAAAGAGCGAAGCCAGGCTTCCTTCAAACGGAAATGAATGCCACAACGGAGGATTCAGGGAGGAAGTGCTCTTGGTGTCAAATGCAGAGTAAAGTATTCGCTATCTTCTGTTGCTATTTATCAAGAAATTTGCAGAGCGAGAGAACTTGCCATAAATACATATATCCGTTCGATTTCGATGCAGGTCTCCTAGAACTTCGATTTCGAGTATCACTATCTTTAGTCTTCGATCTTAGCAAGGCTCTTTCCTCACCCAGTGGGAGTATGCGTAATGCGCAATCTCTCTTAATAATATTGAATTATTTGAACTTGTCTTGACGTTTTGAAAACAGAACTATATTATTTAGTTTAATATGGGAATTATCTATATTCTGCACCTATTCTAAATGTGCTCTAATGTTCATATGTAAATAATAAAATCCTGTGGTGCTTAACAATGAACTTATATCTGGTCAAAATATACATAAGTTTGGGGCATATCCTACCAAACTAGAAAAGAAGTAATGGTCCGGAATGTAGAGTAGTAGTAGCGAAGAAATGCCTACCCATGCTGGATCACTTGAATTCTTAAATGAAAGTTCGATTTTTAGAGAGTTGACTGATACGAATGAAATTTGGGAACTTGCTGGCATGATTCAATTGCAGGAAGCTCGTTTTGCGGCTAGCAGCATTCATGTAGTATCCGCATCACAAATGTATGTATATGTATGTAGCATGCATATGCTCCACTTTTCGGTGGCTTATCGTAGAGCGAATTGGAGTTGCCAATTTCTGGCTCACGCTTCGCTGGCAGTGAAAGTTGTCAACCGAGCACCCAGCCCCTAACACCTAGCACCCAGCCCCCAACCCAGCCACCCAGTCCCCGCGCCACCCACAAGTCGTGGTCCACTTAAGCCGGAGCTTGATATTTCAGTTTCCATTTCTATTGGAATGGCGGCCGCTGCGAGTCAGCCAATGACGCCGTTGCGCGCTTCCATTAGCGAAGCTTGCAGTTTTCGTGCTCGTATCTCGTGGATATGTGCATGTGGATGGCCATGTGTTTCTGTGCATCTGAAGTGCGGTGCGAGTATCTGGTGTCTTTGTAACTTGTATGGCGTCTTCTGGTGCAGCTCGTGTCTGGCCGTGTGCCTGGGCCGTCAGGTGTAAAGTAGGTGGAGTCTGCACTCTGCCAGCGGAGATGCCACTCGTTTGGGTCTGCTGCCCATCTATTCAGTTCCTTGGAGGGTTACGCCACCCTGCCGTCCTCAAAACAGTATTATTTTCATAAGAATTTATACGAATCTATTTTCTGTTAATCAAACAAAAGAAACTCGGAATAGTGGAGATACGGGTAACTAAGTAGGACTCTTCTTTTTCAATCCCTGAATTAATTTAATATGAGATAATCGATCTCTCTTTGGAAACGTGCGGATTTAGAACCATGGCAGTATTTTTGTTTATAATTAAGCAGTGTTTTGATACAAATGCATAACATTTAAACGGTCTTTAACAATTATAGGATGCAGTAGATAGAGAATATATAGATTTTATGGTTTCTAGAACAACGATAACTCGGCCCTCGATTGGAGGCAATGCCCATTAATCCGTCAGAGAGGCCGCATCTCGATCTCGAGTTTGTAACGACTAATCACATGTGTTTTATTTCTAAATTTCTCTACCACATTCTAAAAATTACTTTCTGAAAACTACATATGTATTTACAGTGTTTATTCAGTGTTTAAACCGATCTCCATGTGCTCTGTGAGATTTGTATATGTTTGTATGTATAATCTCGATTTAGGTGACAATAACTATTTAATTTTGCCAATCTAAAACAAATGACACATTCCGGAATCGGGACTACGGAAGCGACTTGAAACCCAGAACTCCCAGAAAGAGTTTCAGTAGTGTGGAAAGAACGCAAAACGACCGCATAGAATCCAGCTTCAAGGTTAAGGCAGCACACAGAGAAAAAGAAGAAGAAAATACTTAAATTGCCAAAAGTTGTTTGCGCTTGTTGCTCCGCCAGAAAGCACAAAAAATGAGCGCCAAAACATTTTAGCGTAATTTGTGTAGCTATCTAATTCAATGCACAAAAGCTCTGCCAGCGGGGCGAGGCAATAAATGGGGATAAAGGGGAACGGGACAGAAAGATAAAGAGAAAAAAAAAGAGAAGGAGAGAGACAGAGAGAGAGAGAGAGAGAGCCAAACGTTGGGGAGAGCACTTGGGGTAAACTGAGAGAGGGAGAGAGCGTGCGCTAAAACTACAACGACGGGTATTCATAGAGATGTGAGAGTTACAAGTAAATAAAAACAATTCGCGCCACAAATATAAAAAGAAGGCAAAAAAAGTGACTCACAAAAACATCGAAATGAAAAATTGTTCCTCTATTTATATGCTTTTAGAGAGTGTTTCGCAAAAATGGCTTCTGCCATGGGTTATCTCTGTGTAGCTCGTACGTTTGAAGCCCATCGAAATATTTTAATAGGGGATTTCAGATAAGATCCCCGTTCTGTTGGCTTTCTCTGCCTCCTCTTGGGTCGTTTAGAAGGCTCTAAAACTCCGGGGGACGGTCTTAAAAGGGTACTCGAAGTACTCTGGCGGTGTTCAATTCGTGTTTTGGCCATAACTGTCCATTTAATTAACGCCCGACTATGGCGGGCTCGTCGTGTGACAACACACAACACACTCCACGGCTCGGAGGCAGATGAACGGATTCCAGCACGTTACACATGCATTAGGAGTCGGAGATGTATCTGTTAGATACACAGGCCGAAAAAACTGGAGTGACTGCTGCGACAGAGAGCCACACAGGGCACACAGACACACAGACAATTAAGTGATTTCGGTTTTTTATCGTGGAACATTGTGTGGATTTTAGTTTTTTGCACAAAAAACGTTTTTGCTTATAATTCATCATATTCCCTTATGGCCTGACATTCGCACACAACATTCATAGACACGCACGGACACGCACACACTCAGCCTGGGGCACTCACACAGATGCCCTACTCTTTCGGATACACCACCTCACCCACCCCCCTCTCGTAGTCATTTCACTCCCACAGACACCAAAAATATAAATGAATTTAGCCCCAGGGAGAATTTCGCAAAAAAAAGAAAGAAAAAAAATCGGAGAGCGAAAAAGCAAATAAAAATTGCAAATGATTTGTGGCGAATTTTGTTGTTGGTCTCGCTTTCAGTTTGCGCCTTCTTCTTTGAGCTTCTCTGCTCATTAGTGTCGTTTTGTGTTCTCCCCCCCCCACAATAGCGCCCGCGGTCCATGCCAGGCGGATCTCATTTGCATTTTGTCAATTTGATTTACGCGCAAACATTTTTAGTTGTGTATCTTTTTTATTTTTAGTTTAATTTCATTTCCATTCGATTTTCGCAACCTCTCTCCACCTGTTTGACCTGCGAGCAATATTTATTTTTCTAAAAGAGTTTTACTTTACAACTTTTTTCCCATAAGCTGGCGTCTGTCAGATATTTCAGCAATAATACTTTTATCGTGCTGCGTAAGGGAATTCATCCCACGGTCTTCCAAGGACAAAGATTTTATTAACACCGTTCAAACTTTCTGCCTGCACTTTACTTACATCCTTTAACTCCACTTGTGACTCCCATTGAAGTCCTCCCAACACTATTGTACAAGTTACTACATTACATGCATTACATAAACTAAGGTTTACTCAATGCAAATAAATAAATAAGCCTTATAATACATATTCATAAGTATGTATTTATGTACTTTAAATTCTCTATTAGATCCTGTCAATCCTTTCTGTAGTTTTGTATGAATCACATATGAATATTATAAGATTAACGAAACCTACATCAAGGAGATTTAAAACCGGACACTTTGGTCCTTATCGCTTTGAAATAAATTAAATTGGTTTGAATCTGTATTGGCTTTATCTCTAATAATACTGTATTAGCTTTAAGTAATCCTTTAAGTAATCCATTTTCAGCTTAAATCCTGAAGATTAAATATGTACATACTAGATCGATTCATCTGGTGATGCTCACTTATACAAAGTAGCAGTACATACATATGTACATATGTATGTATGTCAGAGAGACAGTCGCAAGGTAATGAGAACCCTGGTAGTCACAACTTGCGTACTTTTGAATAAGTTGATGCTGGAATTAGTTTACGAGCCACCTCCGGAGATGCCATTGATTTCCCCGATACTGCTAATCGATCCCATATACATATACATACGTACATATGCATGTACATACATATGAATGTAGAGGGAGGCGTCACATCTCTTTTGGGGGCTTGCAGCTCAGCTGGATGGTAGCTCGTGAGGAATCCGAGGACAGCTTTGTTCAGCCAGAAAACCATCGACATTCTCGACTCTGCCAGGCGGGTGTGTGTGTGTTTGTGTTAATAAGTGTGTGTGTGTGTGTTCCCAGTATGTATGCGGTGCATGAAGACACTAACCTCAAATGCTGATTGCGGCAGGCAATGGGCACACTCGTCGAAGCTCGGAGCGAGGACGCGAGGGCGGGGACGCGAGCTGGAGATACTAGGGGCAAAACTGCAATTGCAGCGGCCCGCGAACACAGGCGCAGCTTTCTGCTCACACCGACGCACGTGCTCACACAGACACCCCCGAAACTAACCGAAATTCGTGGCTGGCGAATGCATAGATATGTTTGTATGTTTGGTTTACGTATGTATGTGGCTCCGCCAGTGCAGTGCCTCGGCAGATACACACAGAGACACACTGCTGGACTGCAGTTGCAATGTTGCAAGTTGCAATGTTGCAAAAAAGCAGACGATCACAAGGCAGTTTCCGCTGCCAAAAGGATAGTTTAAACTGTTAATTTGGCGCTTCTTCGGTTAGTTGTTCTCTGGCTGCTGCTCCAGCCTCTTCTTCTTGCTGGGACAACGTTGCGTATACGCCTCGTCGCGGGGCACACATGCAAGGGGGCAAATTAGCAAACTAGCGACTGCTGATTCTACACTTTCCTGCTCCGCGATTGTTTTCGGTGCACTTTTGCGTTTTATTTCGGCTTGTTTCGATGGCCGACTACATTTTTAGTTATTTTCGATTGCTGCCTCACAAGTTCTCGATGGGAGCGCTCTCGCCCGTGTACGTACGGCTGTGTACAGCTTTTTTATTAGATGTCGTCGACGTCGGCACGAAAAATCGAACAAAATGCCAAAAAATAACAAACCGAACGAACGCGAACGCAAACGCGAATTCGAGTCCGAATCCGAAACGAGACTCAACCCAACTTAATTCGACTTGCCTCTCAGCGATGCCTCCGTCGTCTGTTTCAGTATCTGTGTCTTGCCTTCGCCTCTTTCTCTTTCTCTTTTTGTCCCTGCTCTGTGCACACTTACCAGCGCCAGTGCATGTGTGTGTGAGAGCAAAGCGCGCCAATATTTAGCTTCGAAGGCGGCATCCAAGAGAGAGAGTGGTCTCCACACGCAGAGCGGCGGAGAGAGCCTCTCTAAGCTATTTTAGTCAAAACATTTGCGAATTTTTTCCCCTTTTTGCCGGCCAGCGAGCGTGTGCGTGAGCGTCTTACACAATCGTCTAGGTGTTAGTGTAGTCTCTCGCAAAGCTCCCGCTCGCGCTCTGTTGTGGGTTTTCTAATGTTGGGGCAGAGACGCCGCCGTCGCAGTCGCAGTCGGCGTCTCAGCCGTGCTACAGCTGGGGAGCGTGGCGACACCGCTGCCCTGCCCCCACTGCCACCGTTCTTCGACGACTCGATTTATTTTGTGTACTCAAAGTTTTCGTTTTTGCCCAATATTTACAAAAGTGTTACCTTGCGGAAATTCAGCAGAAGGAACTGCATAAAAACATGATTTTTCAACTCTCAATCAAAAACAATATTTTCATTCCATTAAAAATGTTTCTGTTTTTTTTTTAACATCCATCGGGTTTTTTATAATGTTGGGTCAAAGGAAAATGTATGTACATATTTACACATGAATGCAGTACGTAGGTACAGACATAATAAGGAGGCTTTTTGGTCGAATACGTCTTTATAAAATGTTAAAAACGTCAGACTGAAATTATAAATATTCTAACAAATCGGATGAGTTTAGCTCCAGTTTTAGCCATTCAATGTTTCTATCTTTTATTTACAAACGACTAATAAAGTTATGTACATCCCCGTGTGTCCGAATGTGAAATACCCGGTACAAAGGTCTTGGTCGGTTTAAAAAAAAAAGTACCACATGAATTAAAGTAAACTGCTCGAAGCCGAAGTTTGTGTTCCATTGTATACTTTAACTGATCGTTCCCATGTTAGGTATACGATGTAATCGTCAGAATTGTTATTTATTTAATTTTTATTTAATTCAATAAAAATAGATAATTAATTTCAAAATATATAAATACTTTAATGATATTAAATAGTAGATTCGTTATAACTTTTTCAGTTTTCAACAGATTTTCATTAAATTTAAAACATAGCTATTTTATTTTATTCTAAAGTTTTAAGTCAAATTTTATGAAAATCGGACGATTATATCATATAGGTGCCATACAAACGACCGATAGATATTGAGGAAAATGCCAAACCGTGAATTTAAAGCTGCAAATATAATAAGTATAGGTGAATGGAATGAAAGCAGGTATTACTTCATTGTATTTGAACATAAATATATGTAATTTATATTGTATTTATTCTTAGTCATCAAAGTTCTCTTTGTAAGGGTATATAAACTTCGGCGTGCTTCCTTCTTGTTTTCTTTTATTTTATGTATAGTTTCAACGAAGGGATTGAAATTTTCCAAAGAGTCTATCTTTAAAACCGTTATTCTGATCAAATTATCTTCTTGTTTTTAGTGGCTATTATAGAAATGCTGCTGTATACGGAAATGTCACGGTATTATACAATTGAATAAGTTTTAAGTTGGCGATCAAGTCAGGATTCCCAGGAGGGCTTAAATTTTTTTAACGGTATTGCTAACGGCTGTAGAGTGGTTAAGAAACCGATAAAGTAATCCTAATAATTTATATAAAAATAGTAACAGTAACAAAATGAGAGTAAGACTACGTTTTCTCACATTGTTTAACATACTACTCTTTACTGACTTATAATATCTGACTTTTATTACAAAACTAAAGTTGATGTAAGCTTATTCGCGATTCTGGTGGCGTATGAATTTGACTTTAATCTCATAATCAAATTGATCTTCAGACCTACCATGAAATACCCAAAAACATAATGTACTTTGCAACCAAACCATAGGTATGTATAATCGTGTTTCCCAAAAATATTGTTAACTTTAGTAAAAGGACTACGTTTTTTAAATTCATTTCTTTAATTTCTGGCTTTATTCTCAATTAGGTTACCGACAAGAAAAGGGTCGACAGGTGCGGTTCACCACGAGAGCAAGCGGAAAGTGAAGCATTTACAAATAACAGATAAATTATTGTATGATGTGTATGCATTATTGTATAAATAAACAGAGCTTTTTTATTTCTCTATAAACAAAAGACCAAAACCAAGGGGAACGGATCCCCTCTGTACGCCTTATCCACGAGTGCAAGTGAACTATATTCATGTACATATTCACTGCTGACATCGTGTCTTTTGTGCCGTTTTTGCTAGTTGTTTACTTTCGTTGGGTTCTTGCTGCCCTCTGGGGTTTCTGCAACGCTGCAGAATGGGCAAAACACGAAAACTTACAAGGTATTTTTTATGCTGCTCGAAATAAAATAAATCAAAATGTCGCTTTGAAGAGAATGCAAGTGCAAGTACATTTAAATGATTAAATTTACCAAGAATAACCGAAATTTTGAGCATATAGAGCAGAATCACAGTAGACGATGATCTCCGAGAGTCTGCGCAAGACAACTAAATATATTGTGTACTACACTATACATATACAAGAAAAATTAAATCCACCTACGATTGTCCCATGGTAAGAGCAACCGATCAAAAGGTACCAGAAGAAAAGGTAGTAGGAGTTTTTAATATTATGTTTTATTCCAACATCAACAGCCGAGCCGATCTAGCCATGTGCTTTCTGCTTATCCCGAAAGTTGCTGCATTACACTTAAACATGTTATTGATTATTTAATTGATTTATTTATTTATATTTATTATATAAAGACTAACAAATAAAGGCATCTTCGGGATGCCGAAATTCGTGCACCGTTGCAGCTTGCAATTCGATCCAACCTATAACTATAGGAAATAGTTCATTGATTGATTCACTAAAAATAATCAACTCAGTTGGCATGCACGAAAAAACATATGTTGTTTATATTTTTGCTTTACATCTTATATTGCGGTTAAAGGGTATGCTTTAAACTGCACCCTCCTGAAAAATATTCCTACTAGCATATCAATCGAAAACAATAAAACAGATTTTACTATTTTTTAGTGTCTTGCCCGAGGTTATTATTGGTTCGCTGTATCGAACATTTACTGTAATTCGCTAGCTCAGGCTCTCTCTTCCCCACCCCCTTTTTTTGTTTGTGCATCTGTTGTGCATTTTGCAGTTTAAATTTAGCATTTAATCGCATAGTTGCCAAGATTCCTGCTCATTTTCGTCTCCTCGTGGTTCCTGTGTGTTGTTTACCCATGCAAACAGCAGTTGTGCCTTGCAGATACCATGTGTTTGTATCTTCCTCTGCGTAGGTGTGCTGGCGGTAGCCTTTTGGTTCACTCACCTATCAATTTGATTCCGTTTCTCCCTCCGAATCGAATCGAAACGAAAGGAAGGGAAATAAAGAGACTGTAAACGCCAAGACAGGTGAAATCGAATGTGCACTGGGAGGACTAATGGGGAATAGCCTCTGAGATGCTCGCATTCATCCGATTATTGATAATAATCAAGCATTGACGTTTTTCTGTTTCCATTGCTTTCGCTTCAAAACAAACCTATTTATATGCCGGCTTGCCTGATAAGGGAAGTTACTGGCGATAAGGACAGAACTTTCGATGATTGCCTATATGTACATATGTGGGTACAATATATGGAAAGGCTTCTCTCTCTGTCAGTCTACCAGTCATTCAGTCTGCCAAGCTCTCCCTCCGGCGAACTAATGCAGCATGTCAAACGAGTCTAATGCAATTACCTTAAATGACTGCAAAAATGCAATTTAGAGAAATATGTTGAGATCTAGCGGGAAAGCGAATGGCCAACAGCTTAAAAGCCGCATGAATTATAGCACGGTGCAGCAGGTGTAAGAAGTAAGCTTGTGCGTAATTCTAGCCCGCCCCCAGGGCGCCGTCCCTCCCGCCCGTCGATCAAGCCATGCGTAAAGTGTGAAAATCCGTACGCACCCGGGAAAAGCCGCTCAACGCACCAACTGCTGGACCCCACCCCGGCTGCTCTGCAAAGCTGCTTCTTTCCGCTACTCCTCCGCCTCCTCCTACGGGTCTCTTCGTTTAATGGAATTTATGTAAGTAATAGGATTAGTTGGGACCAAGGGTCGCACACCTTTTCACCGACCACAAGTAACTGACAGACATCGGCCATCACTCAGCTCCCTCCCACTCGCCACTCGCCACATGCCTCCCAGCTACTCCCACTCCGGCACCGGAAACACTTTTAGATGTTGTGCCAAACATTTCCTCGGGAACTAAATGAGTTCTGACATAGTTTTCCAGCCCGAAGTGGCTGAAGCAGGGGGGTGTTGTACGTCTGGCAACTTTTTAGGGGCCCTTTGGGGAGTGTGTCAAATTCAAATGTAAGCCCGACTTGAACCTCCATTATTCGCACGGATTTCTGTTTCCTGTTTTATTAGTTTCTCTTTTTCTGCTCACTTCCGTTTCCCGCCTCTTCAGAACGGCTAAATAAACTTTATCCCATTTTCCGCCTTGTTTGCCTGGCTTGAAAGTGAAAACTACAAGATACGCCATTGAAGGCGTCTCTTCGTTTAATTTTCCACAATTCAGTGGAAGGCAAGTCTTTTATGGGCAAAAAAGTTTCGGCAGACAGTAGCCAGACAAATGGCAGTTAAAATGTAAACAATTTTCTGAGAGAAGAAACCACCAACGGATGCGGGTGAAAGTCTCTCTTGGTTCTGTTCTAGCCAGGCGTTTCCCAATTAGCGGCTCTGAATCGAATCGCAAAAACTTTGGCTTCATCAACAGCCGGCCGTAAATCAAATCAGCCAAATTTTGTGGCAGTAATGAATGAAATGAGGCATGAGCATGGAATTGGCTGCTTACAAAGTTTCCATTGCAGTTAAATGCAGTTGCAGGTTTGAAATTTTATAGTTGCGTCGCCAACGCCTCCGAAACGCCCCGAGAACCCTGCCCCACCTGCCACCTACCTACCTTATAGTGTGTGTATTGTTCCTCGGAAAATGCCGATAAATGCGAACACTGTTTCTATATTCCTGCAGTTGCTGGAACAAAAAGCGTACTTGAGCAGGAGTGCAGATTTCAGAATATGTTAAATTCTACTTTTCGTGGCACTTTGTCTGCTAAACCTGAGTATTTGGACCTATTCGTAGCCATAAATCTTTAAATCTTGCCAATCAAATAACATTTGCAGCACTGGTGATGTCACAGAATCCTGCCAGCCTTACAGGGGATCTCAATAGACGTATTAAGTTGAAAATATTTAAGTATCTTGATTGATTCATCTGTATTTACCTTATCCGAATAACATAGCTTCTCTCACTCAATCCATGCCATTCTAAGCCCCTCTTCTTCACCTGCTTGGAGAGTTCATTGCAGGACAACTAGCAACAACAATGTCATGTGAACAACAACTACCATGCAATCCACTCACCTCCCATCCAGGTGTATCGTGAAGGTCACTTGCCTTTTCCCCTTACCAAACCCAAAATCTAACTCACCCTTCTGAAAAGACAAGTGGCGGGTTTTGAATACAGGGCGTATGAAAATATTACGCATACGCTCCGTATGACTCGCTATAGTATGCTTATTGATCATTACATATTGTTTGTTTTAAATAAAAGAAATAATAGAATAGAATTCCGAATGGATTTTTTTTTATTTCTCTGTACGAGTCCTGCTCTTCAAGGGCTTTAACCCCTAATTACTAGCCCAGACATGCGTTAAGAATTATGTTTCCTAGGGTGTTTTTGAACTCATTTATTAACTATGACTAGTTTAGCAGCGACATGATATGAAGTGAAGATATACATACGCAAACTAACTTTTGGAAAGGCTTTCATACTGGGACCCTTAATTGGATGCGAGGCTGGGATGTCACCTGACTTCCGGCCTAGTTGTCACGAATATTCGTATTTATTCGCTCTCTTTCAATCATCTATCCTTGATACCGCTCATACTCATTCCCAAGGCCGTAGGATGTCGCCCATAAGGAGTGCTTGGCGCCAGTCTATCTACAAAGCTGGTGCTGTCGACCCCCTGCTTTTCCTCGCCATTCTCGAACCCCTTTAAATTCATCCCTGTGATTGCCATTCTGGCTGCTGCTATTCACAACATTCACTCGCTTCAGCTGGGGGTTATTCGCATGTTTTATAATGAATAGCGCTTTAAATATAGCAGGGGATAATTAGTGGAAGTGGGACTAGAGCTTAGGCTTGTTGCAAGCGGCAGAAGCAACCTTCTGCAGCACAAAAACTTACAACTGATTATGATCATATAAATGTAAACCATTCCCGCCCCTCCGGCCCCGGTAATGATATGTCACGTTTGCTCAGTACTCCAGAAACTACTTTCAATGACATGGCGAAAAAATTCGCAGAGACGGAAAAAATTTCGCAGCAAGTGCAATAAAATGAAGCGAAATGACATGGAGAAGAATGCAACCGAAAAATGCAATTTCCCTGCGGTTCTGCGGGTTCGGTGGGTGGGTCGGTGGATTTGGGCTGGACTGCAACTTCCACTGTTGCCAAGTGCAGGCGCTGCAGTTTGCGAGAAGTAAAAAAAATAACAACAGCTCGACGAATGTCAATTAAACTTGTCATTAATGACATCGTCCCCACCTACATACGTACGTGGTCCTGCCACTAATGCAGATCCAGATGCACGGATACGCAGAGCGAATACATATAATGGCGCTCTTTGGCGACCCATCGCCAGCTTCAACGCATTAAAATTGCAGCTACTTGCTGGCCAGGGAGGGGCGGAGTTCGGGCCTTGTTTGGGGCTGGGGTTGGGATTGGCAGACGGGCGCTGTCCTTGTCGCACGCCTTCGTGTGTATGGAGCTCGGCAACTGACCATTCGGTCAGACAACCCCTTTCGCTGGCTCCCACACTCGCTCCCTTTCCTTCCCCCCACACACACACATACACCAGTCATCCCCCCATGCCAATCCCTTTGCTGCCTCTGCCGCGGTCGCTGTGCCTGCCATTTCCCGTTAAAAAACGTGTGGAGTCAACTGTACTTCGACATCCACACACACACACACACACACACACACACTTGCGACACCGTTTTTATATACGAATTTCATTTCAATTCATTTAAAATATGTGTAATGGTTCGTTTTTCCTGCTGCCGCTGCTGCTGCTGTTGCTGCTGCTGCTGATGCTGCTGATGCGGTCGCTCATCCTTTGGACTCGCCCACCGATGGAAGCACCCAAACCTCCCCCCCATCGCCCACCGGTGCTTTAACGTCCGGCAAGGGACAAGGGTGTGGGGGACATTGGGCTGGCAATGGAGCTGTTCGAGGCGCATTTTTTCAATAATTAATTTTTTGCGCGTAAATGAAATTTGCATGTAGATGAGTATACGAGTACATGGGCTCGTGTACAATGGGCTTAACGTGTGTACATAAAAGGATACACCGTCACTTTAACGCACACACACACACACATACACGGACATCCATACACATGGTAAATGGCCGGCATTAAAATGAGTCTCATTGCATATATTTTGACGCGTGCGCTTATACTCCTCGCCTGATCTGCACTAAAAGAATACTACTAATATTCCTGATATAGGAGATACCCCAAACTATATAGTATCACTAAGTGGCATAGTTGAATTGTGCGGAAATAGAAGGGTATTCAAGATGTGTACTCACCGAATTGACTCGCAAGGATTACTCAGTCAGAGGATTTTTTGCTCGTTTTCCACGATACTAATGGGTGTGTGGGGAATGTTGCCATATGCCAGATTAACGCCTTCTTCCTGTGACTGTGACTGTGACTTTGACCCCTGTCTAAACTTTTAAGATCCTCGAATACTTGAGTTACTTGTTAATGGTAATATAATTTAGTTTTTAGCTTAAAACGTGTTTCTTATCCGAATGGAATTTTTCACTACTAATGTTAGTTTAGTTTTTATTTGTTTGTTTTTTGCTTTTTAAGTACGAAATGCGTTTGATAACGGTTTTAACATGCGTTTTAGATCATTTTTTTGTTTTTTTTTTGTTTTTTGCTTTTCCACGATATGATTAATTGAAGATAATTTTTATATGGATATATATTGATATAGTGATTTTCTTGAATCCGATCTGTCCGCGCCGCGGGAAAACTCCAGCTGCACGCATGCACAGACGTGACACGTGCCACACACTCAAATTACACCTGTGGTTGCGCAACTTTGGCACAGTTTGTTTCCCTTCACTGGCGAAATGTTTATGGTTGCCTTCCTTGCTTCCTTCTTTATTTCGATTCTTCACCTCTGAAAGTTTGTAAACTGTTTCTCAGCTCGTTTCACTCCAGACTTTTTCAGAACATTTTCTCGACCGCTTTTTACGAACGCAAAATTTAAAGACTAAGACGAAAATGTAAACCTCAACCGAAGAGTTCAATTTTATTTAACGACAAATATTTTCTATTGCTCGTTATTTATTTCCGTTAGATTTCGTATTTTTTGTTGATTTTCCCCATTTAAAAACACACTAAAGAAATTTAACAAATGTTGGCTATTTCCGTTTTTTGTATTTCTTCTTTTTGTTACTTGGAATTTGCTGTTGAATTTCAGTTTTCACTTCTGCTGTTGTATTTCTATAGCTGTTTCTGTTCCTGTTTCTGTTTCAGTTTCTGTTTCTGTTTCTCTATTTTCTATTTTCTATTTTTGTTATCCTGTTATTGGCTCTGGTATCAGTTGTATCCTTTGTTTTCTGCTATTGGATTGGTATCGATGGCTAGGCTATTTCCGATTCTGGGTTTGATGCTGTATCGATTCGGCTTGTGGCTTCTGGTTTCTGGTTTCTGGTGTCTGGTTTCTGTTGCTGCTTTATGTTTTATTGATTTCAGTTGCTTTATCCTGTTTCTATTTCGTGTTGCTATTTTCGTTAGTTTGCTTTGATTTGTTTTGCTGGCCTGTTTTCAGTTGGGTTTTATTATTTGTATCCTTGTTGCGCTTTGATTTGTTATCGGTTTGTTTTCGTTAATTAGGTTCTCTATTATGGTTACGATTGTTGGTTTTATTATTTGCTCTTATATTATTTATTTGTTTCTTTTATTTTGTTGTTGTTGTTGTTTTTATTTTTCTGATTTTGTTGTTATCGGTTGGTTTTTTGTTGCAGTGGTTGGAATTGTTGCTGTTATTAATGTAGTTGTTGTTGTTGTTGCTGTTGTTGCGGTATTTTGTAGTTATTGTATTCCAAATTTTGTTGTGAATTTTGGTTGTTAAATTTTGAGAAACTAACTAAAAATCACTTTTTGTTTTTTTCCATACAACTGAAAGTTAATTTTAATTTGTTGTACTATTTCCTGTTGTTGTTGTTGTTGTTGTAATTGATGTTATATAAATTTGTTTGTCGTTGAAGTGTTTTTTTTTTATATTTTCAAAATTATATGGAAATTATTTAATTATTTCTTAATAAGAAGATTTAAATCAAAATTGAAATGATTGCACTTAAGTTTTTTATCGTTGTCGCTTTTTATTATTATTACATTTGTATTATATTATGGGCTCTGGGTTCCCCGTTCGTTGGTATTATACTGGTATTATAGTGGTTATATTATGATTTGATTTAACAAAACAATATTTCAGTAAGTATCAACAACGTTTTAACGTAATGTTTAAAAATGTTCCAAACAGTCAAAAAGCACCTGCGAAAGAGATAAATAAATCCAGTTAGATTTCCACATCCATACATCTTAAGTTTATGCCGCCAGCAGATTTCAGAAGTAGTAAGTATATATGTATGTTTCATTTAAGATAACCTGGTTCAATACAAAAAATTCATCTATTAAATTGATCAATACATATGCATATGCACAATTACATACATGTACATAAGTTTGTATCTGAAAACTACTGCCGACATATTAGAAAAACAAAACTTTTTATAAATGGATGTAAATATATCGCAAAGAAAATGCAGTTCGTCGTGCTTCTGGCCTGGGCTCCCGTTCCCGCTCTCGCCGCAGCCTTGTCGCGGTTCCTGTTGCCAAAATAAACTTTACAGGCGCACACACAGACATCGTTGCAAACAAAGCTCCCCCATTCCCCTATTCCTAAACCTAGACACGCGTGTTTTGTGTAGAGACACGCATTGTCTAAGCGCCAAAGAGAGCGCGGAGAGAGCGTGGCGCGAACAAGAGTCGCCTCGGGAGAGAGTGGGAGGATGGCAAATGGGAAGTGGGAAATGGGAAATGGCAGAGAACTAGGCGAACAGCAACAACATTTCAAGTTCAAAGCGCCGCCAGTTGATGAAATCAAGGGGTGGGTGGGCGTTGCAACTAGCAAAGCGAAAGCCGAAACCAAACAATAACTAAGCAAAACAGACAATCAAACTGTGATGTGATCTAATGCAGGAAACAACGAAGGAGCTGCACAAAATAAAAGTTAGCCGACGGTGACTGCACTTAGTTCGGGGCAGATTTATGGATGGCGATAACTACAAATACTCCGTTTATGCGTTACTCAAATTTGTGTAATTATTTTATGTGTGTTCATGTGATTGAAACAGAATACAAAGGACGAGGCCCAGCTGACAGTCCTATGGGATAGAAGACTTTCTTTACCGCTCCCTCAAGGGTTCAGTTAGATTTCACGTATTTAAGGATATAGTTTCTTAATCGTTTTTGGGCTAATTTCATTAGCTCTTCTTTTCACATTTGAGATATTTGAGGTATCTTGTAGAATTACGTGTAATTGCACTATCAGTTCATTCGGTTTTTTTTTTAAATAAAATTAACAACATTTTGATATTGCCACATTTGAGCTCTTTTTCACTGTGAGTTAGTTGATATTTTAAACATTTCTGACAGATTTACTCAAGAGATATATTAAAAAGCCTGATATTTTCCAAAACACTCTCACACATATGTCAAAGCAGTAGTTCTTGGATTTTCATTTAGAGTGGATTTTTTCGCTACGCGATCACAAGTGGAGAATTATGTACAATCACCAGATGGACTTAGTCTACGGAACGATCTTTGTTGGGTTGCTCGACTTCATGAACTTGCGAATTCATAAAGTTAATTGCATAAACAACGTAACAACACACACACACACACACTGAATTATTTTGGTAGAGCACTACGGGAACTATGGGTATTAACCGCCGGCATCGCCAACTTCCGCCCACCGAACGCGGAGTGCAAAAGTTGCGGATAGTTTGTATTTTGTGCGAACTGCTGAACCGCATCGGGGAGAGTCGATATCCGATGATGCGGCAGATACAATGGATGTACAATAGCTCTGCTTTCGGGATGGGCCAAGTAAAGTCTATCTATCTAATCGTTCTGGAAGGCACATAGCGTCCGATCGATTTTGAGCTGACAGAACTCCAAATCTCCTAAACCGACTCCCGAATCATATTCCCCGCGAGACACACACTGAAACCACGGATACCCTGCACAGACACATCTTCTTGTTCGGGAAGCTGGAGAAGGCACTGGCGGAGGAGCGGGCAAGGCACAAAGGCAAGACGCTGGACGCAACCCCGGCTAGGTGGACTCCTAGCAAGGTTTTCTTTGGGCGCGGAAAATAATGGAAATTCACGCGGGCACGCTAAGAGCCATCGAGCTCCGCGAAACGCACCGAAAACGGCCAAAAAGATGAATATGTGCAAAAATCTTTTGCATACGCTCAAGAACCCCATGGAAGCGCGACGACCAAGCCGCAGTCGCGGCCGGCGTCGACGTTGGCGGCGCAGACCAGCAGCACCCGCGAGAGTTGGGAGCTGAGAGAGTCGAAAAGAAATCGAAAAAGCCTTCGGTGAATGCGGGACGTGTGGGGTTTGGGCGACGACGGCGGTGGGGTGGTAGGGGGCGGGCAGTACGGTTGGCGCACAAAGCTTTTTACGGACACTCGCGCTCAGACAACAAAAACGAAGCGAAAATGAAACGAAGCGAGCACAAAAGACGACGCGAATCCGTTCCTCCCTCTCCAGACCGACCCCCAGCACAGTCCCCAAACGAGAGAGACAAGTGCTGCGAGAGCGCTGCTTAAGACGCATGTGTGCGTATGCGTATACGTGTGGGGCGGACAGAGAGGAACGGCGCGAGAGAAGGAAAGAGCGAAAGAGAGGGACAAGCAAGGCAAAGCAAACAAAAGTGTCGGCAAAAAGTTCGCAAAAAGTCATTTGGCGATGGTGGAGGCTCGTGTGCATGTCGGTGTGGATACTGTTGTATCTACATCTGTGCACCAGTGAGCAGTATCTGTGTGCGCTGCGTACCGTGGCTCTGTGTGTGCCTGTTTGTCGCGCGGCGCTGCTCACATGAGTTCCGCTGCCGTCGCACACGTCGCTGCCGACAGCGGCCTCGGCGTCGCGTGCCTTTGCAGCTAAAGTTTTGTTTCGGCAAAGTGTGAGAGGAGAGCTGGAGAGCCTGGCAAGCTCCGCTCTTTTGGGAGAGGACGAGTGGTGGGCAGGGCAGGAGGAGCAACTGCGTCTGGCCCACTGGCTTGGGGGGTGGTTCGGCCACCCCGAGACCCCGCACCCATGTTCTGATGAGGACTGTCTGGCTTTATAGTTCCTTTTGGCGGCAGGGCGTGAAAGTGTTACGATTGCAAATCCGACCGACCGAGCTTAGAAGTGGGTAAATCAGTCGCAGTCCCAGTCTTAGTTGCCAGGGGTAAAGGAGCAAGGAGTGTAGTTTAGCGCGTCTTCCCAACTACCAAGTTACTCGCAGTTTTTTCCTGCCGGCATTCACATTACTCAGCCTAAATGTATGCCCACGTCACGTACACTTAGATAAAATTATCGAAAAGAATAATCAAAGTTTGAAAATTCGTCGTCGATTTTAGTCAGAAAGTTTAACGCAGTGAAGGACACATTCCCGACCTATAAAGTATATGCTTACATGCTTGGTCAACATCAACAGCCGAGTTGATCTAGACATGTCCGTCTGTCCGATTTCACGTAAAATAGTCTCTTAGTTTTAAAGCTATCTGAATGAAACTTTGCAGGAAGTCTTCTACTACACTATCGTACGAACAGACGACTATATCGAATAGCTGCCATATAAGCGATTAAGAAATTAATATCAAAATAATATATATATTTTATAAGTTTTTCAAAATAGATATCTCAGAGATATTGCATCTTTTTTATATTTTCGAATTTCGGAATTCATTTTACCAAGATAGAAACTATTTTATATAGCAGCCATAGAATCGTAAAATGTAGAGAAATATGCAAACTGGAATAACTGTAGCTGTAAATATAATACATACATGTTTTAAGTTAAAATATTTAAGTTTTTTTTTTATATCTATAGATTAAAGTTATCCTAATAATATTATAAAAGAAAATTTTAAAAAATTCTTGTATTTGTCAAAAATTTTTCAGTTTAAACCCAAAATTGTGAGGGATTTTTCGTTTTGCAAAGAATTACTTGACAAACTGTATGTATATGTAAGTGAATATAATGTTGGGAGGCATTACTTCTTGGTTAATCTAATTGCAATCTGAAAGGGTATACATATTTCGACGTGGCGAAGATAAATTTCTTTCTGGTTTTAACTAACGTATAAAGAATGAGATGAGAATGAAATGACTTTGATATTAATGGAAATCATCGTTCCTAAAACCATTTAGTGACTATATAAAGAAGATAACAAAGTTTCTTTTAAAATATTACTCTTGGAGTTTTAAAAAATATTTCACGTAGAAAGAGAAATGTAATGTATTTTCTGAGTGTATATATCACTCAAGTTATAAACAATTCTCTATCGGCTTCACCAGTTTAATCAGTTCCTCTTGTTGCCGCTTGGCGGTAGTATCAGTGGGAAAACAAAAGTGATCATTTTTAAATACATACATATATATTAAAAAACAAACCGATAAGGACAAACAACTTTCCCTTCAGAGAGCAGAATGTAAAGTATTGAAATAAATAATGGAAATATCCAAGAATTCTCGGATTTCTATGGCATCTGATTTGTAGATCAACAATGCTTGTTTTTGGGGCTATAACTGAACTAAAAGTCCTTGTTGAGCAGCTAGTCATCCGTGTTATGACTACGCCTCATGCCCAGGAGTCACTCAATCCTTTTTCTTTACCCAGATGTCAAAGGACTTCGGAATTTCGATGTCAGAGACTGAGATTTTAGGGGATTTGAAGATCTTCCTTAGCTTTTAAGACTCAGAGGAAAAAAAATGCAAGATGTGTTTCGAACTTGAATAATAGCACCAGAGATGCCAAGTACCAGGTTAAAGGGCCAGTAGCCACTAGCCAGTTCCGAGCTCCAAAACTCGCTAAATGGCCAGAACCGTAATCTAAGCGGTGAAGCACGGCAACGTCGCACAGGCAACAATAGATTCTCCCATTTGGCGCCAATACGAAAAGACAACAAAGCAAAAATTCTACATCACAGAGAGCAGAGCACACGATGCGGAGTCGGAGCGGGATTGGGATTGGGATGAGCACGATGAGCGGGCACACAGGCAACCATTCGCCGGCTGCTTAGGTTTTGCCGGTGCAAAAAGTTGACGACGAGCGAGCGGGTGCCAAAAGCTTTAAGTCCCCCCCCCCCCCCCCTTGAACTCTACTCAGCGTTCGATTCCGATGTTGTTTCATATTAAGATTCAGATGCAGAGACTCACATCCAGATTTAGAGAGCGATTTCGACCCACCCCCCCTTCTCCTGGAGCTCGCGTACCCCCATCGACGTCATCGCCAGTGCCCACGCAGACACAGACACAGACACAGCCAGCGTCGGAGAGCATACGCGGCGTATACACAATGGAAATAAAAAGTCAACTCCAAATAGTTCATGCTGGTGTTTGTTGACTGTAGCAATGTAGTTAGAGATGCCGCCCAGGAGCGAGCATGAAGCAATGAAAGAGAAATGGGCAACAAATTGCTGTGATTTTGTTGAATAGGTTAGGAGGCAGCCATAGACCCCCTCTCCCTGTTGCATTTGCTTCTGCGGCCGATAAGGCGCCACTTACCGATACCGACCCGCTCGGCTCGATTCGGCTTCTATCTTATCGCGGCCGAGAATCGCAGCTCATGGAGCACACATTGCCATTCCCCTCCGCGATATCGGTTCGCCTCTTTGGAAAAGTAGTTAGCTCAAACCAAATATTAGGTCACACAAAAAGCCGGTTCTGTTTTGCTCGCTCGCCTGTGCTTGTTGTTGGCGGCGCACTCTTATCTTTAGTGGAGCTTGCATATGTGGGTGAGCTTTGTCCGCGGGCCTGTGCCTGTGTGAGCGAGCTGGCAAGCCGGTTTGGGCCCTCTGTTGCTTTTCGCAACTCGGTCGACTGGCTGTGGCTATGTAAATTCCAGCCGGCCTCTCCCGCCGAGCATATGGTCCAAGTGCCGGTCGAAAGAGCGGTCCGAGAACTAAAACGCAATAGATGTGAATTAGGCGGGAGTTCTGCCACTGTGCCCCCACTGCTCCCTGCCCGGCCAGCAGCCTCGGGGGTTTCCCTAATGGCCTTTCGTCTGACTTTGCACTGATGTTTAGATTGGAGGAATCGTGCGTGCAATTGCATAGCAGAACAAGATCTATCGGAATAGATCGCTACTAATTGCATGAAACCATACCATCCGACAATGAACAAAATATTGCTTACAATGTTTTTGTTTCCGAGACATCTTAACATAGAGAGTATATATACATATATGTACTTACTATCTTCATAGAGAAATAATTTTTTGTGTATTTTCGGTCGCTACGGACAATAAAACCAGTTTAGCTCAGGGAAACTACCAAATGTATGAGTTCAAGACTCTGTTGTGGAGCTTTTAAAATAAGGCTCGAATTAAAAAGCATTTATAGAAGCTTAAATAGAAAAGATGAATGACTTAAGGTGTTATAAATATATTTTACTACAAAGTAATATTACGAATTTGGCTTGTGCATATATTGTTCAATACATAGTAACTTTTGGGCCATCTCTAGACTATAATATACTATGGAACAGAGAGTCACAGAGAAAAAACATGACTTTATTTTGGGTAAAGCAACATGATGAAATATATCTCATGATGTTGAAGGATTTTAAACATAATATTTGGTACTACTATTTTTAATTGGAATGTTCTAAGAAATTTTTTTTCGTAATTTATGACCAAGTAGTTAGCAAGACTTAAGAAATTACCCATACATTTCAGGTTAATTTCTTGCAGTGCACTTATCGCAGGACTCCTGCCAAAGAGCATCGATTAGCCAAGAGCGAAATTCAATAGAGCCCAGGTGGACACGACATGCATACATACGTACATTCGTACAAACATATACATACATATGTATTTACATATAGACAGGCGATTACCATTTTTGTAATTTGCAGTGAAAATGCTTTTAATTTGATGGAGGAGCATAAAGGATTCGTCCAGGACACATGGACTCTGTATGTATATGCATGTATGTACATATGTGTATATGTGTAGTTGCCTCCGGATAATGCCGTCCCCACAGTTCCTCCCACCTCAGGCTCTCGCACAGGATATGCAGATAACTGTAAATAACCGATTATATGCACATATACATATATATGATACATACATATGTGCGCAGCTATGTAGGCAAGTACATAAACTCAGCACATTTTTATATGTGCAAGTGTTTATTTACATATGCATGTACATACATATGTATATGAATGTCCGGGCCAGAGTTTAAGCCCGCTCGTTGTTGCTATTGCTTAATTTACAGCCTTATGTCACTTTTTGGTGCATTACACTTTTTCATTATCGCCCGAAGAGAGTGGAGGAGAGAGAGAAAGAGAGGAGCCTCTCGTGCGTCCTCTCTGCGGCTGCTTTTCTATGGCCATCTCGCTCTGCCAGTGTCCGAGGGAAAGCTAAAGAAGAGCTACAAAAGCGGGCGCACACACATCAAAGGTAAATGAGTTTTCGGAGAGGTCCGCACAAAAGCGGAAATGAATCGAAATAAATAAATAAATTGCACCTGAATCCATCCTCCGTTCCGCACCGCACCGCACCGCACCGCACCGCACCTACCCTGCCCCACCCACCATACACCTACACCTACGCCTGTTTGCAGCATCTACGCGAATATCCCACAAAGCGAGAGCAGCACATGCGCAGAGAGCGGAAGAGGCGGAAGAGCGACAGCAAGAGAAGTGCAGCAGAACTGGCGCGTAGCTCCGTCTCTTTCACACTCGGCGTGCATTCAACCCGCCAAATACAAACACACCTGAACAGCGCTGCGCCACCCATGGGGCGTTCTGGTTCCCCTTCTCGTTCTCTTTCCCGTTCCCCCTTTAGGGCTGCATTCTCCACGGTCGGAGTTTTTTCTTTCCGTCTTTTTGCAGTGAAAAGCCAAACTGAATCCGTACCCTGTTTGTTTTTGCCGGCGACAGGCCCCCGGTGCCACCCCTGCCCCGCAGCACCCCCGCCCCGAGCATGGGGTTTTGTTTTGCTTTGGCCTTATCAAACTTTGGCGCTCTCCGGGCCTATTCTCTTCCCTTCGCCGCGCCACACGCTCCGTGCTTTTCGATTTTGTACTTTGTTTAGGTTTGTGTTGTTTTGCCGCTTTTACTTTGACTTTCATTCAAGAACAGTCTTCGGCGCGTCGGGAATCTGCTCTTCGCGACACAGAAACGCCGCCCGACTGTCGCCCGATGCCGCGGCCCTGCCGCACCCCACCCCGCCCCCGGCGCCACTAGGAGCAGTCCGTGCTAGAAAATAGATCACAAAAGGGTTAACAAAACGGCGTCGAGGTCGTGGAACGTAGTTAAAGTTAAAGCGAACCACAGACTTGGCAAGGATGCTCGAAATTAATTTAAAGCTGATTTCAAGCGGGAATTGATTAGGGATTTATTTGACTTGATTTTTTAGTCAGAGAATTTTACAAAAGTTCAACTTATTCTAGATTTCCCTTAATATAAAGATTGTTAGCGGTGCAATAGAAACCCTCAAAGTTATAAGATACAAGTAATACAACAACATTTCAAATCGTTGCATATTTTTAAATCAATTTTCAATGCATTTGTAAACCTTTGCATATTTTTGAAATAAATGTTATTTATTTGAAATGGTTAGTGCACAAAGGAGAAAAAGAATCGCTGCTCATTTTAAATCATTCAAGGCACTATCTGCACTTTTATAACATGGGAATACTTTTCTTTTCTTTCTTTAAAAGAATGCAAATTAATTTAAAGAAATAAGATAAGCATTCCTATCATTTTAATACCCTTGCAGGGTATTATAATTTCAGTCAGAAGTTTGCAACGCAGTGAAGGAGGCACTTCCGACTATATAAAGTATATATATTCTTGATCAGGATCAACAGCCGAGTCGATCTAGCCATGTCCGTCTGTCCGTTTCTACGCAAACTAGTCTCTCAGTTTTTAAGCTATCTGAATGAAACTTTGCAGTTAGTCTTCTATATACTCTCACTCGTATATATGTCGGAACGGCCCGGATCGGACGACAGTATCATATAGCTTCCATAGGAATGATCGGAAATATTTTACAAAAAAAATTATAACATTTTCAGTTTTCAAAAGATTTTCATTAAATTAAAGATATAGCCATTTCATATTACTCTAAAATTTTGTGGAAAATTTTTGGAAATCATATAGCTCCTATAGGAACGATCCAGAAATTAATACAATTAAAAATTATAACGTTTTCAGTTTCCAGCAGATTTTCATCAAATTTGAGATATAGTCATTTTATATCAGTCTTAAATTGTATGTCAACTTTAATGAAAATCGGACGACTATATCATATAGGTGCCATACAAACGATCGTTAGATGTGGAGCAAAAATGCAAATCTGTGAATGTAAAACTACATCGAATATGTATAATGAATGAAATGAAAGCAGGAATTACTTAATTGTTTTTTAACATAAATATATAATTTATATTGTATGGATTCCTAGCCATCAAAGTTCTATCTGCATGGGTATATTAACTTCGGCGTGCCGAACATAGCTTCCTTTCTTATTTTTTCTATAGTATATAATAAAAAGGAGAAAATATGAAATACATATTTGCCCAACCTGCATTGTTTATTGCAATACTTAAGGAATTGGCAATGAACATGAGACCGAACTAAATAGTAACCCTGTATATATAAATATCCAATTAAGCATGATGGCACTGTAGTATAAGTAACATTAGGCTATAGGAAAAAACGAATGGCTTATTTTTCCACACAATAAACTTGACACATTGCACCCTTATTGGGTTTTTTGTTTTGTTTGTGTGAACTCACAATAGAGTACTAATTGTGTTATAAAATTATTATAGTTTAAGGAGTTATGAGGTAATAAACCGCAGCAAACCATAGCTAATGTCTTCGGCACTGAGCTCTTTGAATTCGAACACATATCCTTGGGTTTGCGGTCTTAAAAGTGAAATGCTATTAATTTGTAGTTAATATTTTTTTTGTTTTCATTATCGAAATAAGCGAACACATTTTTGTTTGTTTCGAACGCGAGAGCAGAGTTTTCTAAACTAATTTTGTTAATCACATGCATCGGCCAGAGCAGCTAACTAGCGACAACAACAAAACCACGGAATAGCAAATGCACCAACAACAGCGGCCTCGACGTCGACGCCAGCGTTAGAGAAATAGGGCAGGGGGTGGAGGGGGGCTCTGCGGTTTAGGGCTGTAATAGGGGTAGTATTTGCATAATTTACATCAAAACACAACACACACGCGCACACGAATCAACACAGTCGCAGGCTTCCCCAGGGACCGACCGCTGATTATTTGGGGCTGGTCACACCCGGCGTATGCTTAATCTGGTGCGCTTAGGCTTAGGCAGGCGCAGGTACTCACTCGCATGCTGGGCCCGAGGCATCCACGCACGCACTCATTTACTCAATCACTCACTCACTCATGTTTAGGGACTTCCCCGCTGGACCGAAAATCAGGAGAATTTTCCAACACAGAATCAAGTGGCGAGCCAAAGTTGTAATGTGGTACTAAATCAGGCAAAATAAAACTTATGCGACTAAACCGAAAATTTTGAATGTGTGTTGCTGTTGACAAAGCATTTTCGAAACTGATTTTGCCCCGACACGACGCGCTGCCGCATTTGCCGCTGCCCCGGCAACACCAACTGCGGCCAGAAAAAACTCATTGCGAGAGCGCCCAGCCGCAAATGTGGGTCGGAGTTTGGGGCAGCAGCTCCGTCCGGGCCCGTGAATAATTAGCAGCCACATTAATGTGGAATTCAGACAACACAGCGCCACCCACCGCCCACGGCCCCCTGCTTGTCGCACCTTCTGGCCTTTCCCAGTGCGTGTCGATTGAATTTGGTATGTTATTTCTCTTTTTTACATGATAATTTATTCGATTATTTTGTTGTTTGCGCACCGTCATCAACATAATCAGCAGCGGCAACAATAGCAACAGCAACAGCAACGGCCGCCTGCGCTGACTGCGACTGCGGCGCCAACTGCACCAACGGCAGCAGTGCCGTAATGCAGCCCTGCCCCACAGGCTGCCTACCACTACCACCCCTTGTGCGGCGGCATTCGGGCCGTGAATCTCCTACTGCCCCTTCGCCTGCCATTTCATTCGCTGCCTGGTTTTTTATTCCTTTTTAGATGCGTCGTCCGTCGACTCACAAAAAGCGCACTCATTACTTTTTCATGCGGCGAATCTGAATCCCGTCGAACTGCACCTGGCTAGCGACACTGTGAACCGGGACACGTGCGGGGGACTTTCAGCTGCATCCCACCCAGACCAGCGAAAAAAAGAAATTATAATACAATTTATTATTAATTTTTTTTTATTCGGTTTTTTTCGCCTGCCTGTATTCCGACCCGCGGACCAACCAAATTGCAAAAGCCACCCACCTCTGAAGGGGCGTGCCAACCGCACGCATGCAGCAGCAGCCACGCATTATTTTCTCGCCTCTCGGACCACGGCCAGTGCAGCTTTTGTTCACCGTTTTTTATAGAGTTTTATGCGATTTCATTATCATTTTGCGTAGCCCACACCAGACATCGGTCCAAATGAGCTGCTGAGCCCCCAAGCTACATATGTACTCGATTCCAAATGGGAAATTAGTTGTCACATGGGAGGGAGCCTGGTGAGCAGAAAGGAAAGCAGTGGAGTCAATTCGTCATTTTTCTAGACAGATACTTACATATGTATATCCTTTCATAAGGGTACTTGTTCTTTTTACTTATCCAATAACCGCTTTTTTATACTAAACCAAGAATGGAGGCCTAAGGCACGCCGACGTTTGTACACCCTTGCAAATAGAACAATATGGTAATGGCTTCTTTTGTTTCATTCACCTATACGTATTATATTTACAGTTTTGCATTTTCCTCTATATCTTTATCTATATATCAGATAGCTTCAAAACTAAGAGACTAGTTTGCGTAGAAACGGACAGACGGGCATGTCTAGATCGATTTATGTTACATATTATTACATTCATTACAGTTTTAACGTTACAGTTTTACGTTCATAGTGTTGCATTTTCCTCTATATTTAATTAACATTTTTATAGCATCTATTTGATATAGTCGTCCGATTTTCATAAAATTAAAATCGAAATTCTAGAAAAATATAAATGGAAATATATATATTTTGCAAAAATATGCAGAAAACGGAAAAAGTTTAAATTTTTAATTGTATTAATTTCTCAATCGTTTCATGAAAGCTATATGATATAGTGGTCCGAACTGGACCGTTCCGACCTACATTCGATTGGAAATATGTATATGGAAACTAACTGAGAGACTAGCTTGCGTTTCAACGGGCAGGCGGGCGGAAAAACGGATTTGGCTAAATCGATTCGGCTGTTGATGCTGATCAAGAATATATATTCTGTATAGGGTCGAAAAAGTCTCCTTCACCGCAAACTTCTCGCTGGAATTATAATACCCTGCAAGGGTATAAAACAAGGGAAGCTAATTTCGGCACTCCAAAGTTTGATTTTGCATCTTAAATAAATAATATAATAGTTACAGTGTGCTGCAGAAAATGAGACTAACTTACAGACTATACAAAATCAAGAAGGTTTTTATTATTTTGCTATCTTGTCTATTATGTATATATGTATATGTATATATATACATATATTCTTGATCTTCCAAATTTTAAGCTGGCTGGTTGACACTTTCTTGCGCTGGATACATTCTTATATTATGTTGATCGTATTGAATCGCACCGCTATTTCGTCTTTCATATTTCCATAATTAATAAAATAAAAATTATTATAAAATTATTTGCTGTTTACTTTTTTTTTCTATCCGTCCCTTTTTTAAAGGTTATTGACAACACCGAAAGATGGGTCCCACCACTCTAGGGTCTTGTTCGATGGTCATAAATTCACACATTGCCCACAATCTATGGGTACATAAATTGCCAGTACTTATACAGTGGCCAACGTGCCTACGCAATAATTGAATGTTGCAGGGCTGATTTATCAGAGGTGGAGAGAGTATAAATATTTTGTCGCAAATTTATATATTTCTACGGATTCGCGCCCAGCCGCAGTATGTCGCAATACATATTTCACTATGTATCCAATCATTGTGAGCACATTAATTGAATAAATATTCTTAATTATATTCGCTATGGACAGGACATGATAACCCGCATTAACGAACAGAAAGTCCGCTCATTGGCTAATTGCAACTAGGGAAATCGTCAACTGATTGGCTGACACATTCTTTCGTATTTGTATTCCATGTAATATTTATAAACATAAAATCTAAAGTTAAATTCCAGCATTATACTGTTTTTTTTTTTTTCCTGAATTATGTAATTGCTTAGCGCATATTTTAACTTGAATAAAATGCAACTACTACTAATCGAATTAGTTTGGATTATATCGAGCATTGGTGTATATAAATATAACGCCTTTAATTTATCGTCCAAACATCCTACCCCCTTGCACGAATATGCTTAGCTATATTTATTTGTTTTCTTTAGTATATATTTAAACGTAATGCTGGTTCAGGGGCGTAGTGCCTTCCCTGAGGGGCCCAAGAACTTTGATTGATCGAGACTTGGTTCAGTGACTATTGGACATGCAGCGAATAAGAGTCAGGATGGCCGAGTGGTCTAAGGCGCTGCGTTCAGGTCGCAGTCTACTCTGTAGGCGTGGGTTCGAATCCCACTTCTGACAAGAATTTTTTCCTGTTTTTGTTTTTTATTTTGACGTGGTTAATGTATTTTTAGCACACAGCCTCGCGCCACCATCAGAAATAATGAAACAAAAATAAATTTTACATGCGAAAAAGGCCGTGTACATACAGTCGCTGTTATTTGCTGCCCTTATGTACACTTGCATTGTTACCACTTACTGCAAAAAAAGCCAACAGACCAAATTGATTTTTATACAACATTTTCGAATGCTTTTATTTCGCAAACAATTTGCAACCCTTAAAAATCCCCACCAAGTTTCACATATGCGAATTTCGCGTTTTTCTTTTTTAATGATGCGAGCTCTCGATGTACGAAATTTTCATTAATACGCCGGCCGGCCTCCCCCTCCGGACCGATGGTGGGAGTGCGACAGAGACATCCAACAACAGACACTGCGACGCGCCCGACACGGCCAGGAAATGGGAGGACAGTGGGCTGGACTGGGCTGGAGTGGGCTTCAAGTGCGTCATGTACAGGTCAGAGCATTGGGAGTGCGAGGGGGCGTGGGAGTGGGAGGAACACCATGGACATGGTGGACCATATGCACATATATATTTATACGTATATGTACATATATATTCAGAGCCTGGTATATAAGTACATGCACCCAGCTATGTACTACATGGACTCGCATGTTTATGCAATGCGGTTTACGGCCAGCAGCGGGCCCGCACCTTCGCCTGGCCCGCACCAGATCTTTGTTTGTTGTTTCAATCCTTTTTCGAAAATAATTGAATGTTATATTCAATTAATTGTTCGTTAGTCGGGAGCACCTATTGCCATTCCCACCGCCGACACAGCTGCAGACGAGCAACGAAATAAATTGGCTGCAATCGCATTGCCTTTCGATGAACAGTGCCTGATAGCTAATGGATAATGTGACCCCTTAATTGGATTATCGGCGGCTGAATAACCCGCCAAATTTTCAGTCCCTCTGGATACTCCGTTCGGACATAAATTTCTGTTAAGTAAGGATCACAAGCGCAGGAATTCCCGACCATGAGGGGTGCACCTGTAATATCAAAAAGACTATGAGAGTCATGTCTTTATACAAAAACCCTTTCTAAGTCATTCCCCCAGTCATACTTTCCTTTAGAACGCATCTAAGGCAGGACTTTTGGGATCTTTTTTTAAGTCCTTTCAAATTATCAATTGCTCTAAAAAGAAATTTTCGAAGAACCGATGAATATTACAAAATTAATATTATTTCACATAAGTATGATTTTTTTCAAATTTTAGGCATTTAAAAATGTAATATCAATGATATCAGTGAGAAGAAAAAAACAACACCGATAATGGCAAATACTTTTAATACATACACAAAAAATTTGAATCGCAGCTTAGGATTGTTCGATCATAATAAGCAAAATATAAATAAAAGGGAAAAGTTTACTAACTTACTTTCATACTTACTACGTACTTTTAAAGAATATTGGCTTAAGAGAAATATGTAAGCAAAAGATTTCTTTTAATTGGTGTTAGTATAGTAAAGTACCCAGTTCTAGTCATTTTCTATATCTGAATATTCAATTAATTTTTCGCCTCACCTCCAATACAACACTCTGCTTACAAAATATTCAATTAACAGGATTTGATTGTTTTCTTTTCCTATTTTCGTTTCTTTTTTTATTTGTCTGAGTGAAATTGTTCTTATATTGAACAGCTTCAGCTAAAATATATTATTTATTCATTTTTAACTTGGCGGGAAAAAAATATATCCGAGTCCAAAATAAATTTAGTAGGTTTTATTTTCGACAATACGCTGCATATTTTCAAGCCTAGAAACTAGTGACTTCTACCCACATGCCGTGTTAGAAACTAGTTTAATTACACAATTTGACAGTATTTTCGATGAGCTGTACTCGAATCCTTTTTATTTGTTGTTTTCGAGTCGTTTCAACCAAAAAGTGCAAAACAATTTGGTTTTTAGGTAAATTTAAGGTGCTGTGAAGCTTCAATAATAATTTTATTTCTCCATATATTTCAGATTGAGGTTAATTTGACATTATTCTCTTCTATTCATGTACGGGTTATGTCTTCAGCATGCATTTTCATTCAAAATTTAAAAAAAAAAAAAAAAGGAGAAAAACAAGAGTGGAAACTTACTTCCTTACTACCCTTGCCGATTGCAAATAATTAATACATTATATATTATATATATTTCTCTTAAAAAACAAATGAAGTAATACCTACTTTCATTACAGTCACTTATAAATATTATATTAACAGTTGTACAGTTACAGTTTTGCATTCACACTTAGACATATTCGTTTACATTTAACGATGTTTTCTATGGTAGCTACATACATGCATACATATAAAATTAAATAATAAATTTAAGAATATTATAAAAAGCCAATATCTAAACTAACAAAGTTAGCTATATAATAAAGTAGTCAGATTTTCATAAAATTAAAAACGAAATTCTAGAATAATACAAAATGACTCTATTTTAAATTTAATAAAAATCTTTTAAAAACTGGAAACTACAAATTTTTCGATCGTTCATATCAGATCAGATCAGATCAGATCAGGTATCTTCAAAACTGAGACTAGTTTATAGAAATATTAAAAAATGATTAATTAGTTGCTGTTATAATTGTACTATAAACTGATTTCATTGGCAGTATTTTTCGGCTTGCTAGATTTGTAATAAGACTATTTAAGGAATATTGTTTAACAACAAAAAGAATATCAACTGAAATAAGTTTGAATGCGAATATATTTGTTCGCTGTGTAAATACATTTGTATTTGAATTACCAAAAATAAAAGTGTACTTCGCCCTAAAACCAATTCACCTCCTTTACTGCCACCTTCTATCGCGCTTTTGAGGAAGCTAACGTTACTTGGGTTTGCGTAAGGAACTAGGCTGGATGGGCCCAAAAAAGCAAACACAAACAATGGAAGCAATAGAGTCCATTTCATATTTGGTAGCTATCGATTTTCATGGAGTTAAAAAAGGTAGCTCGAGTTGCGAGAGAGCTGGATAGAGGAGAACTTCAATGCTTTTGTGCACATATCCACAGTGATGTTTATATGTATGGAACAAGCATAAAAATGCAAATGCGCCACCCCCACGACTCATCCATTTGCAAAGCCGAAACAAGCGATGCAACAGACCACGGCCTGGTCCACAGCCTCAGCCTTAAGTGCACCCATAAGGGTTGTGGGCGAGTGCTTCTCATGATGGCCGGCATCTGATCCTTCGAGCAGGCAGATCCTGAACCCCCCCTCCATCCGTCAGGGCGAACGTCCAGGCAGACGCCTAATGAAGTTGAAAGCCGCTTGTCAGCTGCACCTGACAACCCTCTGTCAGGTGATATGGGGCGCTGGGATGGTGCGCATTGGTTGCTGTTTGTGGGAGGGATGGATGTCGTTCGATGTATTGTCAGCAATCCAACCGCACACAGACGATTACCCATTTGGGATGCACGTCCCGGGGACGAGTGTGTACAGCATGCACACATCCTGCGCGTACAGTCAGGTGCAATATCCGCAACAAGAGAGCTGCTCATTTTTAAATAATATCGAAAGCGCCCCCTCCTCCCCCCGCTTCCCGATTAAAATTGCAAATGAATGGTCATTTCGGGGCTGAAGTTTGCGGTTTCTCCGAAAGACATAGAACAGAGATGCAATGGAAGGGCGGAGAATACACACATAACATGTATTTCAATAGGCTTACTACAATTAATATTGTTTATTAATGCATTTCAAGTTATTTCAGCCACACTGCTGCTGAGGCAATCAGTGGCAATGGTAATGGCAGCCGCCGTGCCTGTCAACAGCCCCACTACCCAACTCCGGCTGATATCATGGCGATTCCCAGTGCCGATGTCCATCGAAACTCTGATGATGGAGCTCATTCGGGAAACCATTCATCAGACACGCGCAGAGAGGCAGATAGGCTGAGGGGCATGCGGACAAATGGACAGATATCCACACAAAGCTGGAAAAGAGTATGGAAACTCTCATTAGGGACGAAACGGTCATTGATGCAAGTGCAATGCATCAAAATAATGACCATTTGCAGAAGAAGAACGGGGGGAAAGAATATAATATTTAGCTCTTATGATTAAGTATAAATAACTAATAGTATATTATACAAAATAAACAAAAATAAAGTTACTTAAACATTTTCAATTTAAAACTAAAATAAAATAAAAATTAAATAATGAAAATAAAACACATAATAATAAAATATAAAAAAAGAACTTCTCAGTTTCCCATACCGGGAATTGAACCCGGGCCTCCCGGGTGAGAGCCGGGTATCCTAACCACTAGACAATATGGGATGGATATGCAACGATTGCTAAACTATCAACACATGACGTTGCTCAGACCGAGTTATATGGTTGTTCTAAAAATAGAAACTTAGCACAGGGTGATCCGGGCACCACGCTGCCCGTTGCGTTGTTATAGAAAAAGGCACGAGCTGATCACAGGGCCACTCGTGTACGTATTTCGGCTCTTGCTTCGACGGAACAATTTTATTGTGCGTATGAAATATGAAATTGTAGCCCGTGGACTTAACTTATGTACATGAAAAAAATGCACATATTTGCATGCTTACATACATATGTGCATCCATGCATATGCAATGCATATTTCAGCAGAACATAAGGGATGGCCATATAGGGATTGGAGCGAGGTGGGAGTGCGGATATGCGCACCTTACAGGGGTTGACTTTCAAGAGGCGCTCGCAGTGCCTCTCGACATATTAAAGGATATTAATTAAAAACATTTTCATTTATTAAAAGAGCAGTCGTCGTGGGGGCCAATGGGAGTGGAAGTGGAAGTGGATGTGGGAGTGGGGCACCTGCAGCAGCTCCAGCAGCAGAAGCAGCAAAGGGGAGGATTAGCACAAGGCATTGTTTGGCCGGAGTTAGCAAGCTAATCTATTACCAATTGCCGCAGGCACCCGCAGCTTTTCCACCAGAAATTAGCTTCGTTAGGCAGCAATTCCGGCCAGGCTAATTTGAGCCCGATCCGAACTGACGACTGGCACAGGACAGACAGACCGCCAGGCACTCCTTGCCAGGCCCAAAGATCGCCATTGGCGGAGAACAGCAATCACATAATACGTGTGCAGGACCATAACATAAATTTAAATGATAATAGCGAAAACATGCATTGCCAGATACTTTGTTGCTAATTGCAAGCGAGGACGACTGAGGTCTAATTGAAATACAACACGTCGCGTACTGGACTGGACCGTTCCTCCGCTCCCGCGGAAGACTGCTGGCTGGAGAGGGCTTCGGGTCCGTCTCCTGGCAGGTGAACTTGTTTCTCTTTTGGCGCTGCGCTAACCAGACACCATTTATCATTGCCGGCCGAACGGGGAAAACTAGATTTCTCTGCCGCCGACCGAGTACAGACCACGACGGCAGCTACTAGAGTTGACTTGGAAACGCTGGCAGTCTTCGCTGACGCTGATGTTCACTGTTCGACGGGGTTGAGATTTTACGAAAATTAATTTTAATTACCCAACGATGTTGTCGCCAAAAGCCGCTAAAGTTTCTGCTCTGTCATTTTGTCGTAGACAACGAATCAATAACAATTTTACAGGCATTTCCGCTTCTAATTAGACGCTGCTATTCTGCCACAATTTTGGATAAGCATCTAGGCTTTGGGAACTATCAATACTAGATGCAAGAGATTACAAAACTAATTAAGGTTATGTCACATTTTATTCAACTAATCAATTAATATATAATGAAATAAAAAAAATCCAAAAAGGTGAACAAATTGTGGTAGGACAAACTTTTATTTTAATCTTTGGGCATAGTTTTGAACTAACCAAACTCAAAAAATATTTATTATCACCATTAAAGAATTAAAAATGTTTTGTACCCTGAAATTAAAGTTTCCAACGTACATATATAAACTTTTAAAGAGGATCTAATAAAATGCAACGTAAAATATTATAATCAGTGTGTTGTAGAAGTTAGACCCTAATCGTTTCAACATCTTGATAAATCATGTTTTTCTTATTTATAGCTTTTTTTTAAGCGATGTCAAAATTTAAGGTATTATTCATATTTTTCTCTTGCTAAACTGATAAGTATGGTAAAATTTTGATTGGATTTTTAAATATTAATTTTTCACATTATGATAGGCTCTTATATAAATTGACCCATCTATCTGATGTCACCTACAGGATAAGGTAATTCAATTCTGATAGATTTATAAAATTTTTTTTAAAATCGCAAAAATATATACATATGTATGTTAATAACGATGTATATATAATATGTATATTTATATACATGTGTTCTCAATTAACTCTGAGCTCTAAAACAAGAAAGGAAGCTAACTTCGGCACGCCGAAGTTTATATACCCTTGCAGATAGAACTTGGATGACTAGGAATTAGTACAATATTTACATACATGTTAAAAAACAATAAATGCCTGCTTTCATTTCTTTAACCTGTACATATTAAATTTACAGTTTTACATTTACAGTTTTGGATTTTCCTCCATATCTAACGATCATTTGTATGGCAGCCATATGATATAGTAGTCCGATTTGTATTAAGTTTTAAACAACATTTTAGAATAATAATATAATAATATCCTAAATTTGATAAAAATCTGTTATATGGTTTTCTATGGTTCTTGATCAGCATCAAGAGCTGATTCTAGCTACGGGAACTCCTCAGTTTTGGAGTTACATATCAGAATAAAAATGTTCAATTCATTTGTTTCTATTGTAGAGAGTATATATTTGTAGGGCTACAACCCTTAATATAATACTGTAAAGCTAAAACTTCAAATACAAAATGAGAAATTGATATGTAAGATTTTCAACATACATATAAATATGCATAAAACCAGAGATAGTTTTTTTTACGATTTTATAATAATGTTCCAAATTTTATCTTCTGTATTATATATATAGAAAAAACAGCAAAGGTTCAATGTTTTCAGACAAAATTGTACAGAAATTACACAAGCAATTATAAACTGTGCAACTTAAGATAAAGTTCATATTTTTTCCCATTTCTAAAACTTTAACATTTTCTCAAGACATAACTACCCTTTAAAATTAAAATATAAAACAAGAAAGGAAGCTTATTTCGCCACGCCGAACTTTGTATACCATTATATACCATTGCAGATTGCAATTCGATCATTAATAATTAATACAATATAAATAATTTATATTTGTGTTTTAAGTTATGCCTACTTTTATTACATTCTCGTATACATATTATATTTAAAGTTTCCTCTATATTTAACGATAGTTTCGATGGCATCATATAAGAGTGAAACGAAAATTCTTAAATTAATAATCTTAATCTTTGCTATATCTCAAACAAGATAAATATATGTTAAAACAAGAACAATTCTAGAATTATACAATGGCAGCTAAATGATATAGTCCCCGATCCGGCCCGTTACGACTTGTATAACTTGTGAGTTAAATTACAATACCCTGATATTTTCATTTTTATAACTATTGTATAACTAAATACGCGCTCCTCTATACCCAAAAGATGTTTAAAGGAGTTGGGGAGGTGTCGCTTCTCCCCGCGAGGCGTGCCGCTCTGGCAAGCAACCAACTGACTCAGAAACGAGTTCCGTTTCAAAACCAAAACAAAAGATTCTGTTGTTCGCTTTTTCCAAACACACAAAGTTCAAAATAAGAGCATAAAAACACATTAATAAAAGTAAAACCTGTTCCCTAGGCAAATATGCAAGGCATTACACGGAAACTGTGAATCAGGCGAAGAGGAGGCACGAAGGCAAACACTACAGTGCAGCAAAGCAAGAAGAGAGAACAGGGCGTCCAGACCCACAGTGGGGGCGAAATAAAACAAACTGCATTCCAAAAACTCAGTCAAATGCAAAAAAAAGCAGTGAGGCAGCTCCGCAGCACGAGACAACTTTAAACTTCTAAAGAGGGCAACAAAACGAAGCCCGGTGTGGCGTGGCGGGGAAAAGCGACCAAAAAGAAATCCGGTTTCATTTTCAACCAGAGCAAGGGCTCGGGAACGTCCCTCTGCGGTGCACTGCAGCTTTATTTATTGCTTCGTTGTGGCTCTTCGCTCGCTCGCTGCGCCGTCCTGCGAATAGATGCAGAAATTAACCGCCGATGCGCGGGAGGACAGGAAGATGAGGAGGTGAGGTTGACCGAAACTCTGCCAGGACGGACTGCCTGAGAGACGAACTTGAAATTTAGATTTCGAGAGCGCCGCGGCGAAGTCGCCGCAGCCAGCGTGCCAGCAGCGGAGAGTCAATGTGGAGAGCTTAGCGGACGCAGAAGCTCATTCCAGATGGCGTTCACGTGTTCCCGTTCTCTCTCGCCAGTGCGAGTGTTAGTGAATGCAGTATCCACGAACTTCGCTGCTGCAGTTTTTATGGCCGGGTTGAACTTGTGGTTGTGCGCCACCAGCTCTCTTTCTCTCTCTCTCCCTCTCCCACTCTCCCTCATTTTCTGGGAGCCATGGAGAACCTTATTGATTTTTATTGTACATGCACAAAAGGGCGAAATCGCATGCGATTTTCCTCACAATGCCAAAACTTAATCTCCGAAGGTGCTGCACCTAATGCGTCCGTTAGACGATTGTGCAACAAATCCCTTAAAGCCTCCAAGGTGCGCAGCAACCGAAGTTCGAGGTCGTTGATCAGTCGCACCTCCGTCCTCATAGGCATTTCTCCTGCAAGGAGTTTCTTGCCCGAAATCTCAAATATGTATATTTCTACATATATAGTACAGTAGGAGGAAAAGATAAAAAAGTGAAATTTGCACAAAAAAGTTCAAAGTGACTGCAGCTGCGCACTTTTTGTAGCTGCCTTGGGTGGTGGAGTGGACCGTCGGTTTTTGGTGAATTAAGGGAAATGACACGGGCGAAGCTTTGCAAACCTGGCTAATTACAAAAGTATAACAAAGGCGAATGGAAAGGAGAGTAGGTTATGTCTCTTTCGGATGAGGGATACATCAATCAATACCATGCAGTTATTTGTAAACATTTCTAAAAATATATATAATAGATATTTAATGTGCTGTTTATATCCTTTTATCCTTTCAACAAGGAGGATGTCTTACAAACGGAATAATTGCCGTTGCGGAAAATAGGGAAACCTTAGATTACACCCTTAGACTTTTGCCATCGACCTTTATTGCCTGACGTCGTAATAGCGAGCTAGAGGCTCTCAAATTGAAGTGTAGATCCCCTGTAGCACTATCCCCTAAAAAAACATTTCTGATTTAGCGAACAGATCTCACATCTGTAAAGAAATGGTTGGAGAAGAATAATCTCAGAAGATTGAAACTTTGCTGGTCAAAGTAGGCCCAAAGATGAAGGAAACAGGTGAACAGGAAACTCCAGATCTCTTGGGAAAATTCGGAAAGTATCGTCAACATTGTTTCCTTTTACTTTCACCATCAGATCAGGAATCTTATAGATTTAACTGCTAGAGAAAATCTACCTCATATCAGTTCTTAGTTTGGTTGATCATCCTGTGGCTGACAAGTATCTAGGCCGTTTAGTTTGAGCTACTCAGAACGGCCCTGTCGTAGATTACACTATTCCCACTAGCCTTCTTTTATCATCAAGTTCATTCAGACAAGGTTTTATTTAGGTGGATTCGGAATATATTTGTGCTCGAAATGATGATGCCCCGCAAGAGTAAAAGCTTCTTTTCATTGACATCTAGGCTGTTTGTCTTTTTAGCGAAGTCCTCTTTGTTTTTTGGGGGTCACTGGGGGGAAGTTGAGCTAAATCCACGTTATATATCCGGAACTCAACATTTCGGCGCCGCACGTTGAGCGTTCCCACAACGCAGTAGAGCAGCCCCTGAAGATGTTTAATCAAAAGAACGTAGGAGGCACCCATATTATCGGGAAAAAGAGGCTTGCCCCATGCGTAGCAATCAAAAAAGAAGTAGCCGCCGTCGAGACTCGAGCTATATCCAAAGGCGTAGTACCTATCCTCGCACTGCAGCACGCCAGATTGATAGCGTGTGAAGAAGTATTTGAAGCCCTCGAGCAAGCTCATGGTAGCACTGGCTGGGTCACTGTACATGTACCCGAAGGCCACGAGCTCCATCTGCACCAGGTAGCGAAGGTCCTGAAAGTCGCACTGGGCACACATGTCGTCCACACCCAGGGGCAGCTCCCATTGTTGGCTCTTCTCCACACTAGCGCGGTAGTAGCGATCCCCATTAAGTACGATCGCGTCGAGCAGCTTCCCGCTCCAGTGGCCAAGGTGGCAGAAAGTGCTGGCCACGCAGCACGCCACCACGCAGCAACCTAGAGCCTGACGGCCCTGCAACCTTTTGTCGAATATAGGCGCCTTTGGATGCAGCCCACCCCAAAGGGACCATACCCGATCCGGTATCTCTACGTCGAACTCTCGATACCGATTACTGCCGCGATACCGCTGGCTGCCCTCCAGGTTGGAGCTTAATCGCCGGCTCCAGAAGGGCAAGGAATTTTTCGGGGTCAGCCAGGTTATCGATTCACTGCCCGCCGTCAATGGGACAGACTCTTGCAACAGTCGTAAGACCCTTTCCTTGGTGTCGCATGTTTCGCTGTTCATTCTCCGCCTTTTGTCTAGTAACCTTCCAGAGACAGATCACGGATCGGGTCTTGGCGATGGGTACATCCCTCAAGAGGACCTACAATTCCGGAAATTTGGGAGGTTGTACTCCTAACTGGTATCGAAATTGGCACTTCCCCCATAGCATACTTTATTTTCAGTAGAATAAAACAAAATGGCTAAATCTCAAATTTAACAATCGGTTGAAAACTAAAAAGTAATCATATTTTTTTCTAAAAATGTTGCAATCGTTCCAATGACAGTTACATGATATAGTCGTCCAATCCGGCCCGTTTCGACTTATATACGAGGAGAGTGCAAAGTTTTATTATAGATAGATAGCTTCAAATATACGCCGCATAAAAAATGTGTTTACATATATATATTTTACTATTTTACGGTTACGGTTAGTTTTAATTTTCATTTATAGGTAAGGCAGTCGGTGTGACCAAAGCAAAATTATGTAGCTGATCAGAATGTTGTCAGCGAATACGGTAGCTTAGGCTCTTATAATCTATGAGATATGTTTCATAAACGGATGTACAAATAGAGAGAAGGAAATACATAGCTAAATCGACTTGACTGGTGATGCTATAAGATAAGCTACCAAATTTGAAATACAGAAAATATTTCTGTAAGTTCTTGCACTAAGTTACTTACAATTTCTCGTGTCCTTTGACTTGACATGACTAGATCAAATTGACTGTTGATGCTGATCAAGACTAAAACTATAACATCCTGCGAGGTCACATATATCTTTATATATATGACTACAATTTTATGATATCGAAACGAAAATACTTTTTATTGCTAATTTAATTAAAAATAAATGGAGCATGCCTTTTTAGCAATATATATTTGCTGATGTACTTTGGATTTACACCACAAAAGACTTGGAATTCGTGGTGCATTCAGTTGTGGAAGGAATGAGCCCGCTGCTTATTTTTGTCTTCGTCTTTAGCCGCCATAAATAGTTGTCTCCGGGCCCAACGAAATTCATTCTCCAACTCGCTAAGCCTATGCCCGATTCTATCCCGCATTACCGAAAGGGTCACCATTTCGTGTTCCACACTCTCCTTGCTGACGAGACTACGTCTAAAATTTTCAGAAAACTCTTCTAAGGTTTCGTCCAGGTTGAGGATCTTAGATTCGAGGCTTTGAACCTTTCTGCGCAGATACTTAGACTGACTTTTAAGGTCGTATACAGGCACGCTGATGTCAGAAGAAGGCACTTCAACATGGAATTGCGATTTAGTCTCTGGATTTTGTACATAGTGCCTGTGAATTTTAAGTAGGTTAGATCGAAAATTCGACCAGTCCACACTATCGGGATCCTTCTCAACTTCGGTGGTAAATTGGTTAATGTCGCCTATTAGCTTAATAATCTCATCATCTCGATGGCCGACTTCAGTTGAAAGTTCCTCTTCAGGACTTTCCTTGTCGTTCATGAGATTAGGAATCTTTAACTCAACCTCTGAAATAATCTTAGCCGCGAGCTCACTATTACGGTCCACACTATCAGGATTCCTCCCAACATCGCTAGCAAATTCTTTAATGTCGCCTATGAGCTGATCATCAACTCGATTGTCGTCTTCGGTTGAAAGTTCCTCTTTAGGGGTTTCTTCGTCGTTCATGAATTTAGGAACCTCCAACTCAACGTCAGAGACATTCTTGGGCTCAACACCCTGCTCCCGAAAAACTGACTGACCTTCTCCTGGCTTCGTCATGCTCTTTCGTAAACGAAGCTCATTATCCTTTTTCAGGATTCTCTTAAGGCCCTTGACATTTGTGCTCAACTTGCCGATAAACTCATTTCGCATTTCATTGACTATTTCCGCGATTCCCCCCAGATCTGAAGCACTAGTTAAGCATCTCGAACAGTCGCCCGTCTCATCCACAGCTTTCTGATCGAGAGAGTCGTAGTCGATCCAACCCTTCTGAGGAGCGTGATTACAGATTAGCGATCTCTGGAAAGTTGTGTACTAACCTCCACTAAAAAATCAAGGTGGATGGCATCTGAGCAAAGATCAGAGGAACCAGTCAAAGTCATTTCGCTCCAGGTCGGCTTCAGGGTGAGCAGACTTTCTGATGGCTTCGCATCCCCCCTCGGGCCGTCGCCATCTAACTCCACGGAGGCATCGTCGGTAGGCAGTTCACTTTTCATTTCCATTATACAGACAATTTAGTATTTATTAACAACGATCGTGCGTACCAAAATCAGCTCCGAAATATAACTGATATATTGCTTAGATCACAAGCTCGAACCCAGGGCTCTTTGCTCTCTCCCAGCCCCCGTCGGTGGGCCGTGATTGTGGTGTGTCTGAGATCGTGATAGCCGACCCGGGAGCTTAGTTAGTTTAATTAAGTTCGCGTTGCTGCATCGCATTAGCACAACCAATAATTTGTGCCATCGTAAACACGTCGTAAATTTTGCACTCGCAAAGTCAGCCCTTTATTTTCTGCAGAAGACAAGAGGTAAGCATCTCTTCAGCAAGAAGTAATTACAGTCCATTAAATACGCAGCGTTTTCTCCGGTGCTTCATTTTCTTCATACTTGGCGTATTCGAGATAAGTGCCACTTGCCGGTGGCCAACTTCTCCCCTTCTCCTTTCCTGCAATTGTTACCTGTGATGAAAACGTTTCGCATTTCTCTACCGCTCTTCGGCACTTAACGGTCTTCTTCTTGCCTAACCTATATATCGAGTTAGTCTGTTGTGCTCAAAAAGAATCAGATATATGTATGTAGGTCATTATCTACGAAGGATATTTCAAGACACATTGACTTATAAGGACTATGCTGAACTTTTGCATAAGAGGGATATTGTTAATTTTCATCTTATCTATTTCCATTAATTGTCATCGCTATAGCTGTACGCAAAGTATTTTGTGAATTAAAGAATTAGGACATAGTCAAAGGAATGATTCTTTTGGAACATATATCTTTAAAACCAGTCCTTCAACGGTAAACTCGAATACGGCTTGCCACTAAACAATTTTAATAAAAATAATATTGTTTAAATTTTGTATAGAATAAATTAATAGAGGTCGGTTAAATTATTTAACTTTAAAATTAAGAAAAACTTTGAGAATGTTTATAATAAATTGATAAATTCAATGGCTCATTGATAAAAAAACAGGAAAAATTTTATTAAAACAGCTATTATAAATAATTTTTCTTCCAAGACATTTAACATCATTAGTTTTTGCCTGCCCCACATTCCGCGTGTCATCGCATTTCTAAACACAATTCATAGAAACCGCATTTAATATCCAGTAGAAGAATCCTATTAGCCATATAGTACTTTAAACTTCGGACATCTATTGGAGTCTTGGCGAAGGTCAGAGATACTGACTGAAAAAAAGATAAGAATGACAATATTTGAAAAGAAGATATTTGGTCGGAGGTGCCTCCTTCAGTGCGTTGCAAACTTCTGACTAAAATCATAATACCCTGCAAGGGTAAAAAAAATAATGATAAAAACAAGAAAGGAAGCTAACTTCGGCACGCCGAAGTTTATATACCCTTGCAGATAGAACTTCGATGACTAGGAATCCATACAATATAAAATATATATAGTAATTTTAAAAAACAATGAAGTGATACCTGCTTTCATTTCATTCACACATACATATTATATTTTCAGTTTTACATTCACAGATTAGCATTTTTGCTCCACATCTAACGATCGTTTGTATGGCACCTATGTGATATAGTCGTATATATAAAATGTGACACAAAATTTAAGACTGATATAAAATGGCTATATCTCAAATTTAATGAAAATCTGCTGAAAACTGAAAACGTTATAATTTTTAATTATATTCATTTTTTGATCGTTCCTGTGGCAGCTATGTGATATAGTAGTCCCGTTTTTTATAACTTTACTCAAAATTGTAGATTAAAATAAAATGGCTATATCTGATATTTGATGAAAATCTGGTGAAAACTGAAGAAGTTATAATCTTTCATTTTATTAATTTCTTTTATTTCTTATAAAATGGCTCTGTATCAAATTTAATGAAAATCTGTTTAAAACTGAAAATGTTATACTTTTTAATTAAATTAATTTCTCGATCGTTCCTATGGGAGCTATATGATATACATAGTCGTCCAATTTTCATAAAATTTAACACAAAATTGTAGATTAATATAAAATGGCTATATCTTAAATTTGATCAAATTCTGTTGAAAACTAAAAATGTCATAATTTTTCTTCCTATGGCAGTTATATGATATAGTCGTCAGATCCGGCCCGTTCCGACATAAATACGAGTGAGAGTATATAGAAGACTAACTGCAAAGTTTCATTCAGATAGCTTAAAAACTGAGAGACTAGTTTCCGTAGAAACGGACAGACGGGCATGGCTTGATCGACTCGGCTGTTGATCCTGATCAAGAATATATATACTTTATATAGTCGGAGGTGCCTCCTTCACTGCGTTGCAAACTTCTGACTGAAATTATAATACCCTGCAAGGGTATAATAAAAAGAAAGAAAATTTTACAAAATGACAAAAAAATTTTGATGTAACAAATAAGCATTACCAAATTTGGTAGATTATATTTACATATAATATATATATTAATAAGAGTAAAAACCAGTCTTGTACCCTATTTTGAAATGATACAGATACACGAAAGGAATAAAAAAAATCGATATTCCATAATCACATAGATTAGAAAGATCTCGAATTATTATTGATAGCCTCGGATCTAAAATGAAAGTATAGAACTTCGTTAAGGGATTTCTCTTGGTGGTCTATCTTTTCTAAGTTTTAGATGCGCTATTAACACATTTTACACAGGCATTTCTCCTTGTTGGTTTTCACCAAAATGAATAGGCAAGTTCGTGACACCAAGTGGGCAGGACAGCAAAGTTTGGCGGCAAGCTTTCTTCAAATCCAGTTTTAGCTCAGGTAACGGTCAACAAGTTGCGATCAAATTTCAAGTCCGGTCGACCAAATGACAATAATGTGAAACCAAATAAAACAAATTGAAACTTTCCAAATTGAAATCTTTGGACTCGAAAAAGTTCATGTAAGGGGCCAATTGTTAATTGTTATCCTGTTGCCTACTGCCTTCATGGGTTACATCGTTATTTAGGAAGAAATGGGTTAATCTCGGCATGTCTTAGGTCTCCAAGTTTGTATTTAAACCTCTTAATGAAATAATAATCCAATTTTAATCAAAAGCTTACGTTTTAATTTTGAAAATATTTGTAACAATTTAATTTTATATATATGTACTCCAGGAAAAAAGGAAATAAACAACCAGAAAATTAACCAAAGCAAGCTGAGCTTAAAACTGGGATAGTACGAATCCAGGCAGTGACAATGGCTCCGCATGATGCCTGTGGTCTCAAGTGACAACCCTCGGGGACGGTGGCAACACTTGAGTTAACACGCCGCCGGAAAAGGGCACGTGGCAGGCAGGTTTGTCCACGCTCTATTGACCTCCTGTCAAGTGGCTAATTAGGTCTGGCCCACTCTGGGAGCCACTCTCTCAGAAAAGGCATATCACCTTTTTTTCGCCTGAAGCAAGAGCTTCAGAGCTTGTGGCGTGTCGACCAAGGCAACTATTTCTTCAAGTATGTGGTGCACAATTCCACTGGCTGTGGTAATTCTTTCTACAATAGTATTATGTACCTGCGAGTTCCAGTCAATCCGCTTCCCCGCCTTCCGTTGCATGCGAACTAATTGAAAAGCTGCGTGTCTCAGGCTTGTTTCGGAACATGAGACCTTTCTTGGCGATCGAGATCGGGATTGGGCTCAAGATCCAAGCTGGTACATGTGTGGTATTATCGTACTGACAGTTGCCAATGAGAATAACTGACACCTTACATCAGCCCAAGTATTCATGTAGTCCTATTTTACCTCTCTCCTATTTTTTGGGCATTTGATTGTGCATCCAGAGATGGAAATGTAGTTGCAGAAAGCTCAGATGGAGACGGAGCCCTCAGCCCATTCAAATGCAATTATCCTGAGCCACACGCTTCCGTGTCAGCCCTCGCCGTTAGTTACCATGACGGACCCAAATACCAACGCATTGTCTGGCTAATGAGTGAGCCGCATTCCTGCAACTCACGGCCGGAGAAGTGTGCGCAGCACTTTTTATTCTCCCCGCCATAAATCAAATCGCGACCCCGCCAACACCTGTCCATAGTCGACTCCAAATGAAGTAGTTACCAGTTGAATTGCAGGCAAAAGGCGGTAGTTCATCACCATCATCGTCGCCATGATGCAGGGAATTTGATTCACGCCCGCCAGGAATGTCTGCAAAAGACCCCAGGTCCAGCCCCAATACACTGGCTCCGACTTTAGCAGCAGCTGCTCCGCATCCCGGAGACGCGCATAAGGCGATAATTAGCGCGCAATTGCCGTTAACGCCGCCTTTGTCTATTTCTGTCACTTCTTGTCCAGGTGCGGAGGGATATTGAGTCAGCAGATCGGCGTTAGCCAGGAACGTGACAAGCAGTACAATGGAAGTCAATCAGGGAGTTGCGGTGATGATCACCAGTAGTGATCGGCAGAGTACAGTAGTAAACACAAGTATACCCTACTCACACTACTTACAGTGCAAAGGCATAACTCTTAGCCACTTTATCGAGTCCCACGCGCCAATTGCAATGTGTGTATGCAGTGCATATTCATACATACATACATACATACATTCATAGTATATGTAAAAATTGAGGCTGCATAAATTATAAATAATAAAATAAAACGCACTAAAAGCGAAAATAAATCACGAGGCAGCTCCTGCAAACCGGGCGGGCACAAGGAAATCTCATGGCTAGCTTCCAGCCACCAACTATCAACTACCGTCTCCTTGGCCTGCGCGAATATTAATTGTGAGTGCACCGGTCGCATCAATTCCGAGAGTCAGAGTCCACACAAATCCCGCGGATGAGCTTGGGCAGGAGCTGGAAGCAGCAACGCCTGCCACGACTCTGGAGCTGGAAGCAGCAACGCCTGCCACGACTCTGGAGCGGCCTCCGATTGCCATTGAAATATGACGCCCAGTTTTCAGCATGGATATGGATGTGGACACCGCTGTAGTTTCGAGAATAGCCGCAGACATGGGCGGCAGCCTCGATTTGTGCAAATGAGCGCCAGATAGCTGCATGCGAACCAGATTAGAATTTGACGCAATTACGCACCTCCAATTCCAGCTACAGCTCTAGCACGAGCTCCAACTTCAGACAATGCCACGGAAAACCAATTCTTGACAGTAGATTGGATGCTAGTTTGGCCAATAAACAAAGGCAAAACGGTAATCAACCTCTAAAACAGTTGGTCCCCGTTTGGGCTACCGGCTCCAATGCTAATGATGCTGAAGCTGCATTCCCTGCTTCCTTTCTCGGCCCAAACGCAGTTGCTCTGGCAAAAAATTATTTATGCACAGAGGGAATTGAGGAGAGCGAAAATTAACTCAATTTGAGGAAAAATAAACTCTTTTTATACCCTTGCAGGGTATTATAATTTCAGTCAGAAGTTTGCAACGCAGTAAAGGGGCACCTCCAACTATATAAAGTATATATATTCTTGATCAGAATCAAAAGCCGAGTCGATCTAGCCATATCCGTCTGTCCGTCTGTCCGTTTCTACGCAAACTAGTTTCTCAGTGTTGAAGCTATCTGAAAGAAACTTTGTAGTTAGCCTTCTATATACTCTCACTCGTATATATGTCGGAACGGGCCGGATCGGACGACTATATCATTTAGCTGCCATAGGAATCATCGGAAAATTTTTACAAAAAAAATTATAGCATTTTCAGTTTTCAACAGAATTTAAATTTAACATATAGCAAATTTAAGATATAGCCATTTTTTATTATTCTACCATTTTATGTAAAATTTTATGAAAATCGGACAACTATATCATATAGCTCCCATAGGAACGATCGAAAAATTAATACAATTAAAAATTATTACGTTTTCAGTTTTCAGCAGATTAACGTCAAATTTGAGATATAGCCATTTTATATCAGTTTTAAATTTTGTGTCAAATTTTATGAAAATCGGACGATTATATCATATAGGTGTCATACAAACGATCGTTAGATGTGAAGCATAAATGCAAATCTGTGAATATAAAACTGCAAATATAATATGTATCATATGATATAGGTGAATGAAATGAAATGATATAAACTTCGGCTTACTTTCTTGTTTACTCATGTGCTACACATAAAAAATACGGTAGAAAAGTATACAATTTCAAAAATGCTTAAATGGAGAAGTTTTATTGACTCACCAAATAATAATTCTTTAATTTAAATTTCCCAATCAGGGAAGAAGTCTTTTCATAAAAAATATTGATCAGCATCAACGGGTAAATCGATTTGGCATATAATCTTTGGTTGGATGTACCAATTTTCTTACCAAATAAGGTATTTCTTGAAGATGCAGTTATCAAGTATTATGATATTAAATTAAGTTGGTATAAGAAATTCCTATACGTAATATTCCAATTGGCAATCTAGAAAAATCAGAAAAAGTCAGTTGTTATACCCGGAATTCCTAAGGTACAAATAAGCTTGAGGCAAATTCGACCCCCTAAATATATTACATATATTTAGCATCACCAGCCGAGACGATTTAGCTAATGCCGTTCTTTCCGCCCGTCCGTCTGTGTGAATCCAGACTACAAAAGGTAGACCTACCTATCTATGTACCTATGTACCCATGTACCTTACTACCTACCCACCTCATTAGTCCTTTGCCACTATTTTCAATATTTTCAGCATAATTTCACAAATTCACCTTGTCCGAGTGTTTTAGGTATTAATAATCAAATTTCTAACTCAAATGTAGTTTCATGAATTTAGTTCCATTACTTTAATACATTGTAAATATTAATATTTATCACTGAGTTTAAGTTAAAATGCAAATATGCCTAAATTATTAAAAATTATAAATTATTAAAATTAAATTAAAACTAAATAATCAACTCTACAAAACGCCATTATTATCTCAGGATACAGGATTTTTATAAAAAGCGGTAGTTTATAAAGAGACATCTAATGGATTAATTGCTAACAGAAAAAAGTTTCTTGAATAAATTTGGCATTACTTAAAGTTTAAAATGTTAGCTTGTGTTCAAAAATTTCAAGGTATATTTACACACCTTATCTTCAGATACAATAAATCTCACACACAGATTAATTAATATATTTTCCGAGTCTGAACTATTTTCAGTGTACCGTTTCCACTTGTCCACTCGTAAATGCCGATACGCGGCAGGAGAGCGTAGAGTCGAAACGGGTGACGGGAAACAGTGGGAAATGTAATTTAATAAATTGATTATATCAATTAGTTGCTGCATTTTTATTGAAATTGCTGTTAATATTGCTAACTTGTGCAGCCATTTCGCCTGGGGCCATGGAGTATTTCCCATCGTCGTTCGCTGGCGCAGAGCCTAACTTATGGCACATTTATACATATACGTGGATGTATCCCCCGGCAAGAGTCCAAATTGAGGCGCTTTGTATTGATTAGCGAGCAGCCGCGGCGGTCCAAACGATCTAAGCAATTTTCCAGGGCAGGCCGTATGGACTGACCCAATAAATTATGCCAGGTGCCCTTACTCCCCTTCGCAAATGGCTTAATTTACGGCTTCGATCGGGACGTGACTAAACTGCTGCCACCATCTGCGTGATCCACTGACCACTGGAAAATGCCCATGTGTGTAATTCGAGAGGCGACATTAGAACATTGGCTGCATATTGATGTGGCGGCTATTGCATTGCTCCGCAAGTGCATCAGGTGATTGCTCCGAACTTCAGCCTTTGTTTTTGCTTTGCTTTTGGGGTCAATGTCAGCCTGGCTTTCGGATGGCCACACAACTCGCATTTTAAGCGGATCGTATAAATTCCGGACCCACCGCCCCAGCGCCATGTAGTCAACGCAATGGCACTCGGCTATACGGTTGTCTGTCTGCTCGCCGGTCTCTTTCTGCTCGGCCTGGTGCGGGCGGAGGTGGGCCTGCCCCAAAGGCAACACCGGCTGGTGGCTTCCTACCCGGCAGCCGGCTACAAGCCAACTAGACAGTTTAGACTGCCGGCGGATCAGCCGAAGCCGGCTCGCCTGGTTGCGAACAGCGAGGCGCAGGAGGATCTCGACGACGCCGCTGAGGAGTTGACGCCGCGACCCAATGCCGCTCCAGCTTCACCTCCACCTCCGGCTCCGGTCCCTGCTGCAGTTCCGGCCATCCCGGTGACTCCCACCATTGCCTACTATCCGGCCGGAGCCGTAGGATTCGTCCGCCCAGCGACATTCGCTAAGATCGTCACCGCACCGGAACCGGTGTCCGCTTACGGGGCCACGCCCCAGTACTACTCCGCCTACTTTGGCTAGAGCTAAGCATTTGAGCAATAAAAGTTGATTGTTACGGCCGAAAGTACTGTTCGGGGTTCGGGCACATCTGCAGATGCATCTGCGTTTAATTGCGCGCCTGCTCGTTGGCTCCTCGCGATCCATGACCATGGTATTAGGCATGCTCCATCAACAAGCCAAATCTATACGACAGCAAATCTTGGGCTGATGCCGGCCGAAGGCTGCTTACCAAACGGTAGGCTCTGACTGTCTGTCAGAGCCTAACGAATGGCTCGGAGGAGAGTCAGTGGATGGCGGAGGATGGAATTTGCAGTTGGGAGGGGCTCCGAAGCGCAGCAGCAGCTTTGACAATGAGTGAGCAAAGATAATCTATTATGACCGTAACAAGAAATAAATCCCAACTCGGTAATCCATCATTTTACGACTTTGCAATCAAAACAAGGAGTTTAACTAAGAGATAGGCTGCAGGACGGAACTGGCTGGACGGGACGAGCTGGCGGACAGTCTCCGGCCTGGCCAATCAACAAGAACATACACACATTGTTGGCTAGTCGGCTAACGAACAGGCCGAGAGCCATGTTATCGCTAACCAGAACGCAGATTGGGCATGACCAGGAAACATGGCTTTGGGACAGCCGCATGCACATCGAGCCCAATCTGACGTGAAGACTCGCCTCGGATGGCAGCTTGCCGCCTTTTTGGGTCCCGACTAAATAGTTGCCAATAATCTGTGTCCAAACTGATCGGGTTGCCGTTTATGGTAATGGACGAAATTATATGCCGAAATCAGCGGCGGCTTGCCATACCTCGTTACCAGAGCACAAACTTGGCCGTGCCTCCCGACTGATTGGCCACGGTTTCCGGCCTGAGCTCTGCACTATTATTGCTTCATCAAGTGTTCAACAGTTATCCGGAACATAATCGGCAGAAGCCTAAGCAGTGACTGGCCAGCGGACGTCAGAGACTCGACCTGTAAGAGCATTTGAAACTGCTCAAACATTTTCGCAATCGCATTTGGAGGTTAAGGTGCAACAGTTGGTAACATATCTGATGTCTGCGGGCCGTGCAGAATGACCGAAGAGCTTACCCGTCGAACAGTAGAACCGTTTGAGTTCTTAAATTTTGAGCCTGGTTAGAAAAGCAAAGCAATTCAAATACCATATACAAACAACATTTTGCATTTTTATTGATCCTTCATTCTAAAAGTTTTGCTATTAACGTAGAATAAATGTTTCGCCAATGTTTTATGAAATTCCTGCCTTCAAAATAGTAAATAGTTTAGAAAATAGTTAAAGTGTAACGAATCGCTACACTCAAAACAAATGTCACAGGCAAGTTGTTAGCTCGAGATCGGAGCGCACGCAAGATATTTTTCCGGCTTCGGCTCGTCGGCTACGGGAGTGATGGTCTTGCTCAGATCTCGGGTTGCCTTTGCATAATTTTAAACAGAAATAACTGCGTGCTACAACAAGCTTAAACCGGGACAGAGATACAGACAACACATAAATAAAAGTTGAGGAAAATTTAACTCTCTTCGGCTTACTTGCCCTTTTTAGCACTCCTGGTGTTCTGGAGGCTCTAGTTTGCCCACCCTTCCTATGGTCGCTCCCATCCTCAAAGCTATATAGCTTGAGCGACCCCTTCGACAAGTGCTACCCTACCTCACAACGCATGCCAGCTGCGGCCAATACTCGACATTTTAAAACATTATAATAATTTTATTTAAAACTAGAAAAATATAAATTCATTACTTAAACTAGAAAACGTAGATAGACAATTAAACATTAAAACTTAGAATACCAATGATAAATGAATATACGCCCTTCGACTCAATTTCGGGCCTTAATAAAAATGATGGCAAAACAATTTTTGGCAAGTTGGAGAAAAATATTATTCGCGCCGCCTGAAGTTAAATTTACATGTTGCAATAACAAAAATAATAATTGGATTTGGAGAATCATAAAAGCTCTCAGCATAAATAGCCTTAAACGCCAACGCCTTATGTATTAGCGTTCCTCTTTTCTTTCTCTTTCCCTCTTCGTTTTCTGCCGTTGGTTCGGTTGAATTTCGATCTTTCTTTTATATTAACGGCTCATAATTTGGGGCATTCTCTTTCTTCTCATTTTATTTCTTGTTCTTTCTTTCTTGTACTTGAAATTATTCAAATTATTACTTCGACACTCACCATTTTCTTAACTCCACCGATGAAAGCGCTTTCCTCGGAAGCTAGCTGAAAATTGGGATGAAAATGATACATGCAAAAAAAGAAGAAATTCACATCCCTAAAAGAGATTACGAAAATGGGGGGGGGGAAACTAAAAAAAAAGACGCATACGGCCCGCGCTATTTAAATCGATCTTCTCATTAACTTTCACCGGAATGCAACGAATTAACATTTCTCTTTGCCGCACATTGTTCTTTACATATGCCTAAGTTCACTTCACATCATTCTTTTTTTCCCTTGCAATTTTTCCGAAATTTAACCTAACTTAAAATTTCTATTTTTTTCTTACACTAATTTTTCATATTATCTTCACTGACCCTGGAACAAAATGGGGGTCGAAAATTCCCTTTTTCTTTACAATAGCTCATCGCGATGAGGCATGGGGCTCGAATTAAATGCACTCTGGCCGGGATCGCATTGCGGCGGCGAGTTCAAAACGCCCGAAAGAATTACATTAAACTAATCGCAATGCTTTGCCGAAGCCTACGCCTACACCGACTCTGGCATGAAAGCTCGTACGACTGCTACCGAATTCTCTGCTTAGTTATGCTCTCTAGAGCTGTTCGCCAAGGGGACAAAGGTCGTTCTAATGCATTCGGCAATTAATTATTCTTCACCCCCATAAAATTATATAAAAAAGTAATATTTTCCCCAGCTCTGGTGAGCGGGGCGACGGGGAAGTCCTCCTCCTACAATTCAGATCCTGGCGTTTAAAAGAATCCAAGAAGCTGCGCCGGCGTCGTTTATCTTGCCTGCCCCTCTCCTCTCCTGGGGCCTTCGAGCGGTACAAATGCAGCCTTTAAAATTCATAAATAAGTTCAAGCTGCCTATGCTTTTCCCTATCTGTACGCTCACCTTTCTATTCGTGGCTCAGTGGCCAATAAGCAAAATTATATTCTCAACACTTTTGAATACTCGCGATTACTTTTTTTTCGAATTTTTGTCGCCAGTCGCCAAATATAGGAGTCACTACACTTCAGCAGCCAAAAATGGAATGCTGGAAGATGACGCCGGAAAAGTGGCGGTAACCCAATGTGAAAGTGGGGGAAACGGGGAGACCGTTGACAAATGCCTCTGTTACTCTCTCACCCGATCTTTCGTGCCCTAGCCGACCTACGCTTGCTACACTGGCAAAGCCGCCTCTCGACATATGATCGACCAACAGATGGCGCTAATAAAAAGTATCTTATACCGAGCAAGCGCTACAAAATACCCCCCTAGCAAGATCAGGCTTGGGGATCAACACTCCAAGACTGATAAACAGCTTGCGAGGCTACTGCTTTATATCCTTGGCGTGAAATCGCCCTACATAACGCCCCTGCAAATCTTCAAGATCATAGTAAACTTGTCCAATCTTATCTCTTACTCTAGCTTTAATGAAAGACGGACCCAACTTCGCGTTGTAACCAGCTGCAAAGTTGCTCTGCTTAAAGTTCCTTCGATAAACTTCTTGGCCTTCACTAAAAGATACTACCTTCGATCGCAGATTATATCTTCTTTCATTCTTTTCGAATTGGTTTTTCATTATCTCCGATGCTTTGCTGCGAGCAAGTTCTAAAGAATCCTCTTTCGTGAATGCCAAAGACCTATCTTCAAGCAAACTAAGAGCTCTCAACACCTTATACGTTGCACCAGATGAGATGAAATGCTGCCCGAAAATCATATAATAGGGTGAAGTGCCTAAACTAGAGTGAACCGCTGATCTGAGCGCACAGCAGATGCTGCTTAGCTGCTCGTCCCAATCCTTCTGGTCGCTGCGTACATACGATCGTATGGCAGCTATCACCGATCGATTTACCCTCTCGGATGCATTAGCTTGTGGCGAGTAAACGGCGGTAAAAGTGTGTGAAATTTTGTACTCCCTCAATAGCTTTTGGAACAATTCCGATTTAAATTGAGATCCATTATCTGAAACAATGGTCTCTGGGACCCCAAAAGTATGGAATAAATCATCCTGCATATATCTCACAACCACGTCCGCTGTCAATTTCTTCACCGCCTTCAGAAAAACGAACTTGCTGTAGTGATCTAGCACGATAAATATGGCCACATTTCCACTTCTTGACCTAGGATACGGGCCCAAAAAATCCACGTAAAGTTTTTGGAAAGGCCTCGCGGACTCTGGTGCTACTCCCATAGGTGGTCTTAAAGTGCTATTGGGAGCCTTGGTCGTCTTACAGATGTCGCACGCCTGAATATATTCCTTCACATCCTTCACCAGTCTTGGCCAATAATAATACCTCCTTAGTCTCTCTAGAGTTTTATGGACACCTCCATGTGACGCTAAAGGATCATCATGAGACTTTTTAAGAACTTCGGGCACCAAGCCCACCGGAATCCATAGTTTCCAACAAAAACTGTCATGCATAGGATCTCCTGTTAAATGCTCTGTCTTCCTATAGAGAAATCCGTCCGCTACTTTTAAATCTGGCAGACTGCTAGCGTTAGCCTCAACCTTTTTGATCAGCTCTATATAGTCAGGATCAAGAAAATGTGCAGATTCTAAGTCAACTAACAATCCATGACTCGCATCTACGGCAGCTATCTCTTCCTCATTGACTCGGGATAACGCGTCAGGGACTACGTTCAGCTTACCACTCCGATGCTCAATTTTGAACGTGAATCCTTGAAGTTTCAACGCCCACCGAGCAAGCCTGGAGTTCAAATCCGTTTGGGACATCAACCATTTGAGGGACGCATGATCCGTAATGACTGTAAAGTCGTGGCCCTCCACATACGCTCGAAAACGTTTTATGCAAATAATTGCCGCCAAACATTCCTTTTCGCTAACCGTGTACGACTTTTGAGCCTTATTTAACTTTTTCGATACAAAGGCTATCGGGCATTCTTCACCACTCTCAGCTTTCTGAACCAAAACTCCTCCCACTCCGGAGTTGCTAGCATCGCAATGAATGTAAAATGGTTTACTAAAATCAGGACTACGAAGCACTGGAGCCGAGCAAAGCATTTCCTTTAATTTAGCAAACGCATCTTCTCCTTCCGGAGTCATTACAAACTTCTGCCTAGGCTTTAAAAGGTCTGTCAAAGGAGCTGATACAGCTGCAAAATTACTGATAAATTTCCGATACCATCCGACCATTCCGAGAAATCTTCTCAGTGCCTTCAAAGATCGTGGCAGTGGAAAATCCGTCATTGCCGATATTTTTTCGGGGTCTGTTCGAACTACTCCCTCGCCCACAATATGGCCCAAATATTTAACACTTTTCATGCAAAATTTGCTCTTCTCCACATTCAAAGTTAATCCAGCGGCCCTTATGCGACTGGAAACCGTTTCTAAAACCTTTAGATGACCCTCAAAACTATCTGATACAATCAAGAGATCATCTAGATATACAAAGACTTCATTTCTGAGTTCTGCGGGTATTACCTTATCCATCAACCTGGTCATCGTCTGCGAAGCATTAGTTAAACCGAAAGGCATTACCTTATACTGGTATAACGGCTTGCCAGGGATCGTGAACGCGGTTTTATCGCGCGACTGCGGATCTAATGGAATTTGCCAATAGGCGTCCTTAAGATCCAGACTTGAAATAAAATTTGCTTTGGGAAGACGACTTAAAATAGCATCAATTTGTGGCAAAGGGTACGCATCTTTCTTAGTTACGGCGTTTACCTTCCTGCTATCGAGGCAGAGTCGTACCTTTCCTGGCTTCTGCACCAAAACGACGGGTGAAGACCAAGGACTATCTGATTCCTCAATTACGCCTAGCTGAATCATACGGTTGACTTCCTCGTAAAGCAACTTTTCCACAGCTGGCGAAACTGGAAAATGTCTCTGTTTCACAGGCTTGGCATCTCCAACATCGATAGAATGAGAAAGTATGCTCGTTTTTCCCAAACCTAAAACCGCAAAAGATGGAAACTGCCTAATGACTGACTGCAATTTAGACTGCTGGATGTCAGACAAAACATGGGCATCGCTACTTAATTCATCTATACTCATTTCAGGGGGCAAAAGCTCGAAATGGGTCCAAAAGTCAATACCCAAATACAGGTCTTGACTCAGAGAAGGAATAATATGCAAATCAAGCTCATGTATCTTTCCCTCATACTGAATTGGAGTCTTTAATCGGCCTACCACTTTTTGCTGTTGGCCATCGGCTGTATTCACTGTAGTTGCCACCCTTTTGAACGCTATTCCCTGTTTAATAATTTGGTTGGCCAAATTCCCACCGACGGCACTCATAGATGCACCAGTATCTAAAAGACCGAGCACCAATCTGCCTAGAATTTGAACCTCTGCGTACGGCCGTCTATCCATGTTTTTGTATCTGATAGCATTTATCGTTTCAGCCGCTCGCCAAAAGTCTCTCATTCTTTTTGCATTTCGAGAATGAGTTCTAACTGGGTTTATTGATAAGTCCGGTAATTGTCTGTGCTGTATTTGCTGATGCCAAAAAACTGTTGCATCAGTAGCTGCCTCCTCTAAGCTAGTATTCATTGCTGACTGACATCGGAATTCGCTGGCTTGTTTCGGAGAACACACGGCTGTTGTCGGGGTCGTGTGTTCAACTTCCCGTTTTTTTGGCATTTGTAGCAGGACGGCTTGTAAGAATTAGGGGTACCGCAACCGTAACAGAATATTTTCCGTCTTTCCTCACAATCGTGATACCGGTGCCCTTCCTTTCTACAATTCCAGCATACCAATGCTAGAGCATCTACCTCTGCTACCTGCTCGACGTCCGAGAATTCAGCTGCATCATCCGACAGATACTCCTGCACAAGTTCAGATACTTGTTTCCGAAAAGGAACAGGTTTCTGATACCCATAAGTACGCTTCACATCTTCAAGGAAACCTTCCCTACGCCTGCAGATATCTCGAAGCTTTTGGACTGAGTCTACGCTTACGTTCAACAGCTCGTGCCTTATTTCCGGCCGCAAGTTCCGGCGAAGAGTTTCTACCAGATCTTTCTCTGGCATGGGAACTGTTAGACAGTCTGTGATCTGTACCACAGCATCGTAAAAGGAGTCAAAGCTTTCCCTCTCTCTCTGCTTTCTGTCACGAATTGTCTCTCTCAGATCCACATCCGTACGCATATCTCGGAACTGCTTTCGTAAAGCTTCGGTAAGCAAATCCCACCTGGAACTATCGGATTCTTTATGAAATCGCCAATAAAACTCTCTCGCTTGTCCCTCGAACAGTACGCTGGCATTTCCGCAAATCAAATCAAAACGCGAGTTGAGGGTTTGTCGAGTTAGCGCCTCCACTCGATACAAAAATTTATCTACGCTCAATCCGTCTGGAGACCCGTTGAATCGCAGCTTCCAACTGCTAATGATTTGTCCAACCTTATCCGGACGACTACTTAAATCGGAGCTAGAAAAAGCTGACGTGGGCCTGTCTGGGATTTCAATATCCCCTGCTACTGATTGAGTTCCGAAGTTATGAACAGATTCGTTTGACCTTGGCGGCTCCTGCATCTGCGCCGCGAAATTTGCCTGAATTATTTGGCCCATCTGTTCCGTAAGCTTAGTTAACAAATTATGCTGCACTGCTTTTAGTTGTTGCGCTACAATGTCGCTGATCGCTTCCTCATCAATGCTGCTCATCGCTTGCTTTTTCGGAGCTGGAGTCTTCGCCTTGGCGGAATTTCCTTTGGCCTCGCAGCCAGGACAACTACCCTGCTTCTTGACCAACGCGTCTGCGCATTCCTTGTGGAATATATGCCCACAACTCCCACGGCTTACTTGATCAGGCGACAAAGCCTTTCCGCAGAGCATGCATTTCGTGGATCCCGAAGCCTCTGGATCCATGGCTAGTTTTTTGAATAAAAACGAAGCGGAATAATAAATTCAGGACGACTACCAGTCGAAACGAAACGGATTCAAAATAGAAACTCCTAATATCTTATATCCCTATATAATACCTAAAACCAGCTAGAAAATTAATCTAAAATTAATATACAAGAAAAAGAATTGAACATAAATAATGAAGAATTTATCCAAGTTCCGAACCTCAAGATCGCTATGGAATCTATATAGATCGAAGCCTCACTTCAAATCCCTTCATTAAATAAATTTAATAATAATAATAATATTTAGGAAATACAATGATAACACCTGAAATATAGAAAAATATAAACACAAGCAATAAAAATTTTGCTTCGCAACGAAAATCAAATCAAATCAAAAATCGACAATCAACAAATCAATACAAAAAGTCTGGCCAGCAAGCATAGCAATGCTTGTAATTAAAATGCACTTATATACAAACAAAAGGTTTCGGTAAGCACAAAAGAGAATCGAGAAAAAAAATTATGACGAGCGTTGTTTATCGCTATTTGGCAATAACAACAACACTGCAGAGCGTGTTGCCGTGGTCAGACGAAAGCTTCGCTGTCTGTTATCCGATCGGCCCACGCTTCTACTCTTCCGTCAATGTTGGGTCTATGCCTTCTGCTAATATCCGTGGCCTGAGTTTCTCTTCTGAAAGATAAACGCTCAGTCAGTCCTATGCAAATATTAACAAAATTAATAAGCCCCTATGAAATTTGTTGTGTCCCTTTGCCTATGCCTATCATCCGTGGTCAAGTGATCGCTTCTGAAAGCAAATGCACCTGCTAGTCCTATGCGTGTGATATGCACCGACTCGGGCTACACGGTGTAGAGTATACACGAGTTTGTCCACTCCCTATTCCTCTGTTGTCGTCTGCGGCCGGCTAGATGCTTCAAACCTGAGTCATCTTCTTCCGTGTTCCTATGCTTCCGAACAACTATGAGTGGGAATTGACATGCCTTCCTACCAGCTGGAGCAACCGTGGCTTGGTGACTACCTGTAAACACAAGCTAGTCTTAGCCCACCCCATGGCTGAACGAAAAGTTTAACAATTATTTGTGTGTGTGTCTGTGTGAGTCACATTGAACATATATGTGGCCTTCTCGTTGGCCAATTTTATTAAAATTATGACCTGATAATCATAAATGATAATTCTATATGTATGTGGCCTTAACGTTGGGCGCCAATTTTATTAAAATTATAAAAAGATAAACATATTATTTATAAATGTAACGAATCGCTACACTCAAAACAAATGTCACAGGCAAGTTGTTAGCTCGAGATCGGAGCGCACGCAAGATATTTTTCCGGCTTCGGCTCGTCGGCTACGGGAGTGATGGTCTTGCTCAGATCTCGGGTTGCCTTTGCATAATTTTAAACAGAAATAACTGCGTGCTACAACAAGCTTAAACCGGGACAGAGATACAGACAACACATAAATAAAAGTTGAGGAAAATTTAACTCTCTTCGGCTTACTTGCCCTTTTTAGCACTCCTGGTGTTCTGGAGGCTCTAGTTTGCCCACCCTTCCTATGGTCGCTCCCATCCTCAAAGCTATATAGCTTGAGCGACCCCTTCGACAAGTGCTACCCTACCTCACAACGCATGCCAGCTGCGGCCAATACTCGACATTTTAAAACATTATAATAATTTTATTTAAAACTAGAAAAATATAAATTCATTACTTAAACTAGAAAACGTAGATAGACAATTAAACATTAAAACTTAGAATACCAATGATAAATGAATATACGCCCTTCGACTCAATTTCGGGCCTTAATAAAAATGATGGCAAAACAATTTTTGGCAAGTTGGAGAAAAATATTATTCGCGCCGCCTGAAGTTAAATTTACATGTTGCAATAACAAAAATAATAATTGGATTTGGAGAATCATAAAAGCTCTCAGCATAAATAGCCTTAAACGCCAACGCCTTATGTATTAGCGTTCCTCTTTTCTTTCTCTTTCCCTCTTCGTTTTCTGCCGTTGGTTCGGTTGAATTTCGATCTTTCTTTTATATTAACGGCTCATAATTTGGGGCATTCTCTTTCTTCTCATTTTATTTCTTGTTCTTTCTTTCTTGTACTTGAAATTATTCAAATTATTACTTCGACACTCACCATTTTCTTAACTCCACCGATGAAAGCGCTTTCCTCGGAAGCTAGCTGAAAATTGGGATGAAAATGATACATGCAAAAAAAGAAGAAATTCACATCCCTAAAAGAGATTACGAAAATGGGGGGGGGGAAACTAAAAAAAAAGACGCATACGGCCCGCGCTATTTAAATCGATCTTCTCATTAACTTTCACCGGAATGCAACGAATTAACATTTCTCTTTGCCGCACATTGTTCTTTACATATGCCTAAGTTCACTTCACATCATTCTTTTTTTCCCTTGCAATTTTTCCGAAATTTAACCTAACTTAAAATTTCTATTTTTTTCTTACACTAATTTTTCATATTATCTTCACTGACCCTGGAACAAAATGGGGGTCGAAAATTCCCTTTTTCTTTACAATAGCTCATCGCGATGAGGCATGGGGCTCGAATTAAATGCACTCTGGCCGGGATCGCATTGCGGCGGCGAGTTCAAAACGCCCGAAAGAATTACATTAAACTAATCGCAATGCTTTGCCGAAGCCTACGCCTACACCGACTCTGGCATGAAAGCTCGTACGACTGCTACCGAATTCTCTGCTTAGTTATGCTCTCTAGAGCTGTTCGCCAAGGGGACAAAGGTCGTTCTAATGCATTCGGCAATTAATTATTCTTCACCCCCATAAAATTATATAAAAAAGTAATATTTTCCCCAGCTCTGGTGAGCGGGGCGACGGGGAAGTCCTCCTCCTACAATTCAGATCCTGGCGTTTAAAAGAATCCAAGAAGCTGCGCCGGCGTCGTTTATCTTGCCTGCCCCTCTCCTCTCCTGGGGCCTTCGAGCGGTACAAATGCAGCCTTTAAAATTCATAAATAAGTTCAAGCTGCCTATGCTTTTCCCTATCTGTACGCTCACCTTTCTATTCGTGGCTCAGTGGCCAATAAGCAAAATTATATTCTCAACACTTTTGAATACTCGCGATTACTTTTTTTTCGAATTTTTGTCGCCAGTCGCCAAATATAGGAGTCACTACACTTCAGCAGCCAAAAATGGAATGCTGGAAGATGACGCCGGAAAAGTGGCGGTAACCCAATGTGAAAGTGGGGGAAACGGGGAGACCGTTGACAAATGCCTCTGTTACTCTCTCACCCGATCTTTCGTGCCCTAGCCGACCTACGCTTGCTACACTGGCAAAGCCGCCTCTCGACATATGATCGACCAACAGATGGCGCTAATAAAAAGTATCTTATACCGAGCAAGCGCTAC